>NW_028251924.1:0-248109 GCF_964263255.1 Lissotriton vulgaris
GCTTTGTCCCCTCAAGTGTCCTCAAGTCAGCCTCACCAATGCATCTCCCTCCGGCAGTGCAGATACAGGTCCAGGCCTGTAAGTCCCCTCCAACCTTGAAGCTCCCAATATGATGCTGCGGTCTCTGTGAATGTCAATCACCCACTAGGCGCAGGACCTTCACAGCAGTCCCCTGGGGCCCTCTGTACATAGTAAGGAAGAGATAAAGGGAAACAGACCTCCGTTCTCTGCGCCCTGCAGCCCCCTCCTAGCACCTATGCTCCTCTGTGTCAAACTTGCCAATTTGCACAGTCCTCTGTAGCTAGGGGATTGGGGCGGGGGCACAGGGGAGCACCACCATGCCTGATTTAGTCTTGGTTTACTCTTTGCGCAATGCTCTGCTCCCTGCCTCCCACCTCCCCTTGCTCAGGCTCAAAGCCGCCCACCGCACGCTGCATGCCTCAGCAGGCTGTCTACAGTCTCAAAGACCGATGGCCGGCCCAGTGGGAGTCTCGGTGGGCAGTCTCAGCGGTAGCACAGTACGAGCAGGCTTCACCTCCACAGGAGCGGAGTGCGTCTCACTCGTTTGGTCGAATCCTCTCTCACTGTGCCACACGGGGTGCGGGACCAACCAAGGTTGTGGGTCGAGGATACTGGATTATGCTGGGGTGGCATCGACATTGACATATTGTCTCAGACAGAAAAGGGATGGACTAAGAATTGTCACAGAGGATGTGAAGTAGAGAGTACAACGTGGTTACAGTAGAAGAGATATAGATGCAGAGGTACATGGTGGACTATGGCTAAAGGCATATGACAGTGACATCTGAGAGAGTCATAACATGGCTGTAGTACAGGACACGCTGGCATAGAGACTGATGAGTAATCAGAAGCCGGCATAGGGCCTGATGCCTAATCAGATGCTGGCATAGAGACTGATGAGTAATCAGAAGCCGGCATAGGGCCTGATGCCTAATCAGATGCTAGCATAGAGACTGATGAGTAATCAGAAGCCGGCATAGGGCCTAATGCCTAATCAGATGCTGGCAGAGAGACTGATGAGTAATCAGAAGCCGGCATAGGGCCTGATGCCTAATCAGATGCTGGAATAGAGGCTGATGAGTAATCAGAAGCCGGCATAGGGCCTGATGCCTAATCAGATGCTGGCATGGAGACTGATGAGTAATCAGAAGCCGGCATAGGGCCTGATGCTTAATCAGACGCTGGCATAGGGCCTGATGAGTAATCAGATGCTGGCATAGAGACTGATGAGTAATCAGAAGCCGGCATAGGGCCTGATGCCTAATCAGATGCTGGCATGGAGACTGATGAGTAATCAGAAGCCGGCATAGGTCCTGATGCCTAATCAGATGCTGGCATAGAGACTGATGAGTAATCAGAAGCCGGCATAGGGCCTGATGCGTAATCAGATGCTGGCATAGAGACTGATGAGTAATCAGAAGCCGGCATAGGGCCTGATGCCTAATCAGATGCTGGCATAGAGACTGATGAGTAATCAGAAGCCGGCATAGGGACTGATGCCTAATCAGATGCTGGCATAGAGACTGATGAGTAATCAGAAGCCGGCATAGAGCCTGATGCCTAATCAGATGCTGGCATAGAGACTGATGAGTAATCAGAAGCCGGCATAGGGACTGATGCCTAATCAGATGCTGGCATAGAGACTGATGAGTAATCAGAAGTCGGTAGAGGCCTGATGCGTAATCAGATGCTGGCATAGAGACTGATGAGTAATCAGAAGCCGGCTTAGGGCCTGATGCCTAATCAGATGCTGGCATAGAGACTGATGAGTAATCAGAAGCCGGCATAGGGCCTGATGCCTAATCAGATGCTGGCATAGAGACTGATGAGTAATCAGAAGCCGGCATAGGGCCTGATGCCTAATCAGATGCTGGAATGGAGACTGATGAGTAATCAGAAGCCAGCATAGGGCCTGATGCCTAATCAGATGCTGGCATAGAGACTGATGAGTAATCAGACGTCGGCATAGGGCCTGATGCCTAATCAGATGCTGGCATAGAGACTGATGAGTAATCAGAAGCCGACATAGGGCCTGATGCCTAATCAGATGCTGGAATGGAGACTGATGAGTAATCAGAAGCCAGCATAGGGCCTGATGCCTAATCAGATGCTGGCATAGAGACTGATGAGTAATCAGAAGCCGGCATAGGGCCTGATGCCTAATCAGATGCTGGCATAGAGACTGATGAGTAATCAGAAGCCGGCATAGAGCCTGGTGCCTAATCAGATGCTGGCATAGAGACTGATAGGTAATCAGAAGCCGGCATAGGGCCTGATGCCTAATCAGATGCTGGCATAGAGACTGATGAGTAATCAGAAGCCGGCATAGGGCCTGATGCCTAATCAGATGCTAGCATAGAGACTGATGAGTAATCAGAAGCCGGCATAGGGCCTGATGCCTAATCAGATGCTGGCATAGAGACTGATGAGTAATCAGAAGCCGGCATAGGGCCTGATGCCTAATCAGATGCTGGCAGAGAGACTGATGAGTAATCAGAAGCCGGCATAGGGCCTGATGCCTAATCAGATGCTGGCATAGAGGCTGATGAGTAATCAGAAGCCGGCATAGGGCCTGATGCCTAATCAGATGCTGGCATGGAGACTGATGAGTAATCAGAAGTCGGCATAGGGCCTGATGCCTAATCAGATGCTGGCATAGAGACTGGAGTAATCAGAAGCCGACATAGGGCCTAATGCCTAATCAGATGCTAGCATAGAGACTGATGAGTAATCAGAAGCCGGCATAGGGCCTGATGCGTAATCAGCTGCTGGCATAGAGACTGATGAGTAATCAGAAGCCGGCATAGGGCCTGATGCCTAATCAGATGCTGGCATAGAGACTGATGAGTAATCAGAAGCCGGCATAGGGCCTGATGCCTAATCAGATGCTGGAATGGAGACTGATGAGTAATCAGAAGCCAGCATAGGGCCTGATGCCTAATCAGATGCTGGCATAGAGACTGATGAGTAATCAGACGCCGGCAGAGGGCCTGATGCCTAATCAGATGCTGGCATAGAGACTGATGAGTAATCAGAAGCCGGCATAGGGCCTGATGCCTAATCAGATGCTGGAATGGAGACTGATGAGTAATCAGAAGCCGGCATAGGGCCTGATGCCTAATCAGATGCTGGCATAGAGGCTGATGAGTAATCAGAAGCCGGCATAGGGCCTGATGCCTAATCAGATGCTGGCATAGAGGCTGATGAGTAATCAGAAGCCGGCATAAGGCCTCATGCCTAATCAGATGCTGGCATGGAGACTGATGAGTAATCAGAAGCCGGCATAGGGCCTGATGCCTAATCAGATGCTGGCATTGAGACTGATGAGTAATCAGAAGCCGGCATAGGGCCTAATGCCTAATCAGATGCTAGCATAGAGACTGATGAGTAATCAGAAGCCGGCATAGGCCCTGATGCGTAATCAGCTGCTGGCATAGAGACTGATGAGTAATCAGAAGCCGGCATAGGGCCTGATGCCTAATCAGATGCTGGCATAGAGACTGATAGGTAATCAGAAGCCGGCATAGGGTCTGATGCCTAATCAGATGCTGGCATAGAGACTGATGAGTAATCAGAAGCCGGCATAGGGCCTGATGCCTAATCAGATGCTGGCATAGAGACTGATGAGTAATTAGAAGCCGGCAGAGGGCCTGATGCCTAATCAGATGCTGGCATAGAGACTGATGAGTAATCAGAAGCCGGCATAGGGCCTGATGCCTAATCAGATGCTGGCATAGAGACTGATGAGTAATCAGAAGCCGGCATAGGGCCTGATGCCTAATCAGATGCTGGCATGGAGACTGATGAGTAATCAGAAGCCGGCATAGGGCCTGATGCCTAATCAGATGCTGGCATAGAGACTGATGAGTAATCAGAAGCCGGCATAGGGCCTGATGCGTAATCAGATGCTGGCATAGAGACTGATGAGTAATCAGAAGCCGGCATAGGGCCTGATGCCTAATCAGATGCTGGCATAGAGACTGATGAGTAATCAGAAGCCGGCATAGGGACTGATGCCTAATCAGATGCTGGCATAGAGACTGATGAGTAATCAGAAGCCGGCATAGAGCCTGATGCCTAATCAGATGCTGGCATAGAGACTGATGAGTAATCAGAAGCTGGCATAGGGACTGATGCCTAATCAGATGCTGGCATAGAGACTGATGAGTAATCAGAAGCCGGCATAGGGCCTGATGCCTAATCAGATGCTGGCATAGAGACTGATGAGTAATCAGAAGCCGGCTTAGGGCCTGATGCCTAATCAGATGCTGGCATAGAGACTGATGAGTAATCAGAAGCCGACATAGGGCCTGATGCCTAATCAGATGCTGGAATGGAGACTGATGAGTAATCAGAAGCCAGCATAGGGCCTGATGCCTAATCAGATGCTGGCATAGAGACTGATGAGTAATCAGAAGCCGGCATAGGGCCTGATGCCTAATCAGATGCTGGCATAGAGACTGATGAGTAATCAGAAGCCGGCATAGAGCCTGGTGCCTAATCAGATGCTGGCATAGAGACTGATAGGTAATCAGAAGCCGGCATAGGGCCTGATGCCTAATCAGATGCTGGCATAGAGACTGATGAGTAATCAGAAGCCGGCATAGGGCCTGATGCCTAATCAGATGCTGGCATAGAGACTGATGAGTAATCAGAAGCCGGCATAGGGCCTGATGCCTAATCAGATGCTGGCATAGAGACTGATGAGTAATCAGAAGCCGGCATAGGGCCTGATGCCTAATCAGATGCTGGCAGAGAGACTGATGAGTAATCAGAAGCCGGCATAGGGCCTGATGCCTAATCAGATGCTGGCATAGAGGCTGATGAGTAATCAGAAGCCGGCATAGGGCCTGATGCCTAATCAGATGCTGGCATGGAGACTGATGAGTAATCAGAAGTCGGCATAGGGCCTGATGCCTAATCAGATGCTGGCATAGAGACTGGAGTAATCAGAAGCCGGCATAGGGCCTAATGCCTAATCAGATGCTAGCATAGAGACTGATCAGTAATCAGAAGCCGGCATAGGGCCTGATGCGTAATCAGCTGCTGGCATAGAGACTGATGAGTAATCAGAAGCCGGCATAGGGCCTGATGCCTAATCAGATGCTGGCATAGAGACTGATGAGTAATCAGAAGCCGGCATAGGGCCTGATGCCTAATCAGATGCTGGAATGGAGACTGATGAGTAATCAGAAGCCAGCATAGGGCCTGATGCCTAATCAGATGCTGGCATAGAGACTGATGAGTAATCAGACGCCGGCAGAGGGCCTGATGCCTAATCAGATGCTGGCATAGAGACTGATGAGTAATCAGAAGCCGGCATAGGGCCTGATGCCTAATCAGATGCTGGAATGGAGACTGATGAGTAATCAGAAGCCGGCATAGGGCCTGATGCCTAATCAGATGCTGGCATAGAGGCTGATGAGTAATCAGAAGCCGGCATAGGGCCTGATGCCTAATCAGATGCTGGCATAGAGGCTGATGAGTAATCAGAAGCCGGCATAAGGCCTCATGCCTAATCAGATGCTGGCATGGAGACTGATGAGTAATCAGAAGCCGGCATAGGGCCTGATGCCTAATCAGATGCTGGCATTGAGACTGATGAGTAATCAGAAGCCGGCATAGGGCCTAATGCCTAATCAGATGCTAGCATAGAGACTGATGAGTAATCAGAAGCCGGCATAGGCCCTGATGCGTAATCAGCTGCTGGCATAGAGACTGATGAGTAATCAGAAGCCGGCATAGGGCCTGATGCCTAATCAGATGCTGGCATAGAGACTGATGAGTAATCAGAAGCCGGCATAGGGCCTGATGCCTAATCAGATGCTGGAATGGAGACTGATGAGTAATCAGAAGCCAGCATAGGGCCTGATGCCTAATCAGATGCTGGCATAGAGACTGATGAGTAATCAGACGCCGGCATAGGGCCTGATGCCTAATCAGATGCTGGAATGGAGACTGATGAGTAATCAGAAGCCAGCATAGGGCCTGATGCCTAATCAGATGCTGGCATAGAGACTGATGAGTAATCAGAAGCCGGCATAGGGCCTGATGCCTAATCAGATGCTGGCATAGAGACTGATGAGTAATCAGAAGCCGGCATAGAGCCTGGTGCCTAATCAGATGCTGGCATAGAGACTGATAGGTAATCAGAAGCCGGCATAGGGCCTGATGCCTAATCAGATGCTGGCATAGAGACTGATGAGTAATCAGAAGCCGGCTTAAGGCCTGATGCCTAATCATATGCTGGCACAGAGACTGATGAGTAATCAGAAGCCGGCATAGGGCCTGATGCTTAATCAGACGCTGGCATAGGGCCTGATGCTTAATCAGACGCTGGCATAGGGACTCATGCGTAATGAGAAGCTGGCATATGGACGCGAGGCAAGATGGCGGCCGCTTAGTTGCGGCTGTGCACAGCGGAGCATTGGAGATCAGGCTGGAGCCCTAGTAACCGTCGGTTGTCACCCCGAAGATATCCGACCCCTTTTGTCTCCTGCTGGAAAATTGTTTTGGCAAGAAACTGAACTAAAATAGCACAAAGCAAATTTTTTCCTCACTTACCTGCCGCGGTTCTGCAGTACGGCTTCTGCGGGAACTGACGCTGGTCTTGACGGCTCTCACCGCTGGCTGCCGAGTCCACCCGCGAACGAAGGGGCGGGGCACAGGTGAAGCGTTTCCGACCTCGCGGTCTAGAGCGGAGGCATCTGAAGAGTCGGCGCAAAGTTGCGGGGGTAGCAGGCTCCGGAGGTGTTGGCACAGCGGAACTGAGAGGAGACGCACTGCAATGGCCCCCAAAGTGAACACCGGAGGCAAAACAGCCGACAGGAAGAAGAAGGCTGGTGTCGAGACGGCTGCAGGAGAGGCTGATAATGTCCAAAAAGCACAAATACAAACACCCCCGGTAAGAAAGCAGATCGCAGAGAGGACAAGGCAGGCTGCTGCCACTGCCCCAATTGCGGATATATTTACCAAGGTCGGCAAAGAGAAGGGGGTGAAGGCGATAGTGCAAATCGGCGAGGCAGGTCAGTTGGAGCTAGAGGCAGGGGCCGGAGCAATCGAGGTAACCCCCTTGAGCATACCAGAAGCACAGAACAGTCCAGAGGCAACCAAAATAGCATCCGCCCCCCAGAGAACTGCAGTAAAACCCGGGGAAGTGTGGAACAGTCCGACGCTGCTGATACAGAGCACTCAGCGTTGAATGCCTGTACTAATGTGGAAAGGATTGCGGTTTGTGATTCAAGGCAACAGGAACAAGGGGGACTCGATGCCGGGATGACCCTATCTACTAATATAGGCAACCTTACCTGCACAGATCAAACTACGATACAGGTGGGAGGCCACGACTGTCAGGAACGTGACCTGGCTGACCTGGCCAACAACGGGGCAATTAAGGCTGGAGGTCAAAACTGTCAGGAATGCGATGTGGCAAACAACGCGGCCCATCTGGAATCAGACAAAGGAAAGGACGAGGGAAAGGAGAAAGACCCAAGCAAATGTTTTTACTTGGTGTTGGAGGGTGGTGAATGGTCAGAAGACGATGAAGGAGAACATAGCTCCTTTCTGGAGGATAGCAACCCTGATTTGGAGAGCGGCCCTGAGCATGAGTCCCCGGCAACGGCAGTCAAAACTCAAATCGGGTCAAAAGGACAGAAGTCCCCCCAAAGAGAGCTCAGTTGGGATCACTCCTTTGCAATGCCTCTTCAAGGGAGCCCCTGTGGGGTAGGTGCCCAGATGTCGCTCCTGGAAGTTATCCATCAGGAGATTCTTGCCCATAGAGAGGAAACCCGGCAGGACAGCCGTAAGTCCCAAGCAGCAGTAAGGAAAATGCAGGGTGTCGTCAGGAAACTTTCCAAGGTCTGCACCAACCTGTGAGACCGGGTCTCGAATCTTGAGGAGAGAGTAGTTTCAACGGAGATGGAGGCTGCTGCTGCTACCAGCAAGGTTGATGCCCAAAGCTCCCAAGTCACGGACATCCAGTGGAAACTGGAGGACATCGAAAATCGCCTTAGGCGGAACAATCTTCGGATTCTCGGGGTGCCCGAGGGAGTCGAAGGATCCGATGTAAGAGCCTACATAATTAAGCTATTCGATCAGGCTTTTCCGGAGCTCTCAAGCTGGAATTGGTCCTAAGAAATCCAGCGGGCACATCGTACCCCGTTTAAACTGAACAGAAATGCAAAAGAAGGTGATAAACCTAGGGCAATTTTAATTTTCCTGGGCAACTTTGTGCTGAGACAAGCAATCGCGGAAAAAGCTAGACCTGATGCCAAGAGGGTAGTCGAAGGGCTGGCATTCTTCGTTCGCCCGGACTTCTGTCATTCGACAGTTGAAAGACGCTGGAGACTTAGACAGCTGATTACGCCATTTCAGGACAAAAAAAACGCAGGCCTATCTGATCAATCCGGCTCAATTAAAAATAATTAATGAAGGAAGGACACTATTTTTTGCCTCAGAAATTAAAGCTAAAGAGTATCTAGAATCCCAGGGGCAGTAAATGTATTGAATGCTGGGTTTTTTTCCGCAAAGGTAAATGAAGCACCACACAAAAGGTCCTGTGGGTCGGAGGACTTAGGAGCACTGTTAGTTTAAGAAATGTAAGGGGTAGGGTGAAAGTTGATATTTGAATGTATTGTATTTTCTCCACTGCTCCAACTGTGACCATCACATGCACAGACTAGGTCTGAGCGCCTCACGAGTGAGGGTGCAGGGGAGGGGAGGGGGGATGGGGGTTGGGCAGGGTGGGGACGAATGGAGGAGGAGGGAGGGAGGACAGGGAGGCCAGAGGGGGTGGTTGGGGAAGGACCGGGGGGTAAGGGAAAAAGCAAAAAATGAGATGACTTGGTGTTTCGAGGTAAACAATATTGGTTTGTTGGTTTCATTGAAAGCTGCAGTAGCAGTAGTAGTCAAGGCCTGTTGGGAAGACTCAGCTCAAAGACATGTCAGGCATTAGAATCTGTACAGCTAATGTGGGGGGGCTGAACAATTGGAGGAAGCGCCAGAGGCTGGGACATTTTACTAAGTACAATAATATTGATATTCTCTGTCTACAAGAGACTCATCTCCCTTGGGCAAAAAGGAACCAGATGAATATCAGGGGGTATGAGCTGCTGGCCTGTTCATCCCAAACATCGACAATAAGGGGGGTTGCTATTCTGGCAAGGCCCTCACTCGGGGGGGAGTAAACGATTCAAGGCAGATAGCTCAGGGAGATGGGTAGTAGTGGAGCTTAATATAGGCTATACCCTGTGTGTAGTTTATGATTCCAACCAGGACGACCCAGAAGTCTATAATTTTCTGGAAGGAGAGCTAGCCAACTGGCCAACTCCCATCATAGTCTGTGGGGATCTAAACATCTCGGTTGACTGGAATGGGTCAGTTGGTTATTCAGGACGAAAACCCAGGGTATTTCGTGCTCTGGATGCTCTCATGAAATCTCATGGGCTCAGGGATGTTTGGGGGGCCAAGGAGCCGATGGACCCTGGCTACACATATTTTTCTGGCCCTTCTCAGTGATATTCTAAGCTTGATTATTTCCTGATTTCCTCTTCAGAGATAAATAAGGTGCATATTAAGAAACTACCGAAGCCAATTTCGGATCATAACCTCTTGATGTTGTTCTGTGAAGTGACTGAGGTGGAGAGGAAGCACACTAGCTGGAATTGAGAGGGAACTACTATCAGATGCTAGGTTTGTGGAGCACATCAGAAAATGGGCGAGAGAATTCTATGATGCAAACCGCTATAGCACGTCGCGTAATGGTGTCTGGGAAGCTTTCAAAGCCTCTTTAAGGGGGGAAACGATAAGTTGCTCAGCAAGGCTAAGGAGAGAGGATAAGAGAGAGATCGAGAACCTCATGGGGGAGCTAGCGGTACCGGAAGAGCAGCACATAAAAGACATTGGTCAAGGGGTCGATGGTCAGGAAAACTTAAATAAAATTACTACCACTAAAGCGGATCTCCAGAGAATAATAATACAGAAGGAAGTTAGCGAATACCTGGCTTCTAGGGCAAGGCGCTATGAAACAGGGGAGCAGGCTGGGAGGGCACTGGCACTTTAGATAAGACAAGAGAGGACCAAGAATACTATCTCTAGTATACAGGAAAACGGCAATGAGTATACCGAGCCTAGAGATCTTCTAAGAGTCTTTAAGAACTTTTACCAAGAATTGTATGACGAGGAGGGCGGGATCTGCGATCAAAGCCCGGTTTACGAGGACAGAGGTCCAGGGCTGGACGAGCAGACCAGGGAAGATCTCGATAGAGACCTGGCTCTGAGTGAAATAACTACTGCCCTGCAGGAGCTAGCTGCCGGCAAGGCCGCAGGCCCAGACGGGATCCCCCTGGAGGTTTATAAATGCCTAGAAAAGAGATTGCCCCTATCTTGCTTGATCTGTTTAACGGTATCTTGTGTACAGGTACAATACCGGATTCTTGGAAGGAGACTAACATTGTCATCTTTCATAAGAAAGGGAAGCCCAAAGAGCTGCCGGGGTCCAATCGCCCAATTTCGCTTATTAACGCGGACACAAAGTTATACTCTAAGGTCTGGGCCAATAGATTGGGGGGGATCATAGGTCATCTCGTCTCCCTGTGGCAGCATGGGTTGGTGCCGGGCAGAGGCACGACGGACCATACTAGTCGAGCAATAGCCCTATTTGACGCCCTTGGTGCTACTGGGAGGGAGATGGCCATGATCCTCCTTGACGCGGAGAAAGCTTTCAACCGCGTGGTCTGGGACTTTCTATGGGTCATCTTGGCCGGTAGAGGCTTCGGCAGCAAATTTGTGAGGGCTATCAAAGCTATGTACGCTGATCCGGTGGCTAGGGTCCTTGTTATGGGCCAGCGCCCAGACGAAATATCAATTAAGAGGGGGACGCGCCAGGGTTGCCCCTGCTCCCTGATTTTGTTTTCCTTGTATATAGACCCTCTCATACAGAAAATTTTAGCCTCCCCTCAGATCAGTCCGGTGGTATGTAATGGCTTTACCACGAAATTGCTCGCTTACGCTGACGATCTGGTAAAAATAACTACGGATCCTCATCGAGCTATGCCTATCTTGTCACAACTGGCCAAGGAATTTGGGTGTCAATCAGGTTATCGGTTGAATGAAGGGAAAACTCAGATCATATGTACTAAGAATATCATTAAGACAGATCAAAGATTCGTAGATTCAGCTGTATATCTAGGGGTTAGGGTGAATGCCTCGGTAGACAAGATCATTGAAGAGAACTACCCACCCCTTATCGAATCAATTGAATCCGACTTGAAAAGAATTGATGTGTTACATCTCTCTTTGATCGGTAGGGTCAATGTCCTTAAAATGACTATGTTCCCTAAAGTGCTATATCTTTTTAGGGCTATCCCATTGTTATTAGGAGACAGTCTGATTAGGAAAATAGAAGCCACTTTTTTAAGATTTGTATGGCAATATGGTAAGATTAGGCGCTCGATTAACCATCTGTCACTTCCACTGGCAAGAGGAGGATTGGCTATGCCAAATCTTAGACTTTATCATCTGACGTGCCTCCTCACACAAATGAATATACTGTTCCAACTCGATCCCATTCCTCAGGAAGTCCAGGCCGAGAATCAGGGCCTCCCATCTATTTTTGAGCTGTTGTTGGGGAGGAAGGCTCTAGGGTTGCTGAATTGTGAAGTTGAGCGTAGGTACTACAGGAAAACCAGATATAAGATCATGGAAGGGGTCTGGGGGACCTGGAAGGCCATTAGAAAAATATTGAATATTCCTAAAATCAATGTCAATATGAATCTGTGGAAATCCAGCCTTTTCCCCCACCTTGGCCAGAGTAATAACTGCATGGACTGGAGGGAGCGCGGGGTAAGGTGTCTGGGGGTTATTATGGTAGACAATGACATCCTAAGCTTTGAGGTTATACAGCAGAAATATGGTGTCCCTCAAAGCCATTGGTTTTTATACGGGCAAATCGTTCAAACATTGTCGGCAATTAGACCAAGGATCACGGTACCTCCTGGCAACTCAATGGTTGACTATTTAATTAGAGGGGGCAAAAAGATAAGAATAGTGTATAATCATTTGCTCGGCCTGCAGGACGACCTGGAGAAAACCAAAACTACACTGGCACAGAAGTTGGGGGACCCTGATGTCGATTTAGATCTTGCCCTGCTCCTAAATAAGAAAATATTTTGGTCCTCAAATGGATGGGGGGTAAGGGAAGATGATAGATGCCCTAAATGTAATAGCGGCCCGCAGATCTATTACATATGTTTTATTATTGCCCCAATCTTGTCTTAATTCGTAGGGAGATTACTCTGTTTCTGGAGGGTCTGCTAGGTCACAACATCGATCTATCCCCTACCTTGGTTTTAATAGGGACAGACGACAAGCTAAAGGCGGGGAGGGATGCCCAAGCCTTTGTTTTGTATCTCAGTCATTGTATTACGAATCCTTATTTCTGCAGGTTGGAAGGACACCACCGCCCCCACCTTCCAGATGTGGCTCGCCAGGCTTCTGGGCATGCACAATGTTGAGTCATGTCTATACGAATTTAGGGGCAAGAAATACCTCCACTGAAAGAATGGAGGGATTCGAAATGATAAGTCTTACGATACATATTTATTTGGGGGTATTGGGTTTTACCTATCTTTCTTTTCTTTTTGGGTCATCTTAGTATTTAAACTCGTTCAAATAGTTTATGCCTTGACCGTTTTATAATATTGTTCAATGCCAACTAAATTAACTTCTATTAAGAATATTGTATTTTTTTTCTGTATCAGGATTAATGAACTGTATTTGTATTGGTCTATTTCTGGATTACACCATGTTTCTCAATAAAAAAAAAAAGAAAAGAGAAGCTGGCATAGGGACTCATGCGTAATGAGAAGCTGACATAGGGACTCATGCGTAATGAGAAGCTGGCATAAGGTCTGATACATAATCAGAGGCCGGCATAGGGACTGATGTGTAATCAGAAGCCGGCATAGGGACCGATGTGTAATCAGAAGCTGGCATAGGGACTGATGCCTAATCAGAAGCTGGCATAGGGACTGATGCCTAATCAGAAGCTGGCATAGGGACTCATGCGTATTGAGAGGCTGACATAGGGCCTGATGCTTAATCAGACGCTGGCATAGGGACTGATGTGTAATCAGAAGCTGGCATAGGGACTGATCTCGGACTTTCAGGCCGCTGGTTTAGAACAGCAGATCACTACAGCTACCCATCAAGCGGGGCACACTTTGGATGCCTTATTTACCAACAATGCTCACATCACCATTTCCACAGTACTCCCCCTTACTTGGACAGATCACCTAGCCGTCAAATTCTTAATTGCACTTAAATCTTACAAGAATCTTCCCTCTAGCACCTGCCCCTCGATCCTATGTCGTGACTGGAAAAACATCGACTTCACGGCCCTACGTAACACACTGGAATCATCGATACCCGAAGATCGATCTGATCCCCACGAAGCCTCTCAGAACTACCAACGCTGGCTACTTAAGGCACTAGACTACCTAGCTCCCTTAAAAAAAAAGCAGCCAAACCGCGTTAAACCTTCTGCGGCTTGGTTCTCGGAGTCATTACGGCTTGAGAGACAACGCTGCCGAAACCTGGAGCGGCGGTGGCGTAGGAACTATGCCAGCCCCGACCGAGAGACCTACAAGAACGCGTTGACTAGCTATAGAAAGCTGATCACTGCCGAAAAATGTACCTTTTATAGTACACAAATAGAAAATGCTATCAATTCAAACAGACAGCTCTATAAGGTAGTAAAAGACCTAGCTAATCCCCCAGCTCCTCCTTCCATCGAACCATCACAATCATTTTGCAACAAGGTGGCAGACTTCTTTCAGGCTAAGGTTAACGATATCTTCGATAAATTCACCACAATACCGATGGCAGACGGAGTCTCTCTGGCAACTCTTCCTCGGTCATCAAAACCAATCCTAGAGGCGTTTACGCCACCTGTATCTATGACGGAATTTATAAATACTGTTAAGTCAGGATCCCCACTGGACCCCTGCCCCCCATGTATCATTAAATCAGTTTCTGACGTAATTGCCCCAGTACTTACCAATATCTGCCAAGCTATATTCCAGACAGGGACATTTCCCGCTATTTGGAAAAGGGCAATTGTAACACCACTCCTGAAAAAACCTGCACTAAATCCTTTAGAGCCCAAAAACTACCGTCCAATTGCCTCCCTTCCCTACCCCTCAAAAATAATCGAAAAGGTAATAAACCAACAGCTGTCAACCTTTATCGACCAGAACGACCTGCTCGACAACACGCAGTTCGGGTTTAGGAAGGGCCACGGGACAGAGACAGCTCTAATAAAAGCGTCAGAAGAGGTCAGGATTATCATGGACAAGGGCGGTGCCGCTGTCCTGATACTTCTGGACCTATCCGCGGCCTTCGACACGGTCGATCATTCTACTCTGATCGACCGTGTCGCCACCCTTGGTATTCAGGGCAGGGCCAGAGCAACGTTAGCATCCTTTCTGGCCAACAGGATACAGTCCGTAAAAATGGGAAATTTCAGCTCCCCTGATTTCTCTCTCCCGTGCGGTGTTCCCCAGGGCTCCTCGCTAAGTCCGACACTTTTCAACATCTATGTGTCGGACTTGGCGAGGGTAATTAAGTCATTTGGCATAGGGCTAACATCGTACGCCGATGACACACAACTGGTCCTGGAAATACACAATAATGGAGAAGCTGTGGCAGCGAATTTTCAGGCAGGCATGAAAGCCATCAGTACCTGGATGAACCAGAACTGCTTAAAGCTGAACTCCGACAAGACGGAGGTATTGGTTTTTGGCGAACTAACCCCGTCTTGGTCTCCAGTCTGGTGGCCCTCGGAACTGGGTATACCTCCATTGCCAGTAGCCAAGGTGAAAAACTTGGGCGTGCTTTTCGACAGAAAGCTCACATTCCTTAGTCACGCCAATGCCGTGGTTTCGGCCTCCTTTTACACTCTGAGAATGGTGAAGAAACTGCTCCCTTTTCTTCCCCCTACTGCTGGCAAAACTTTAATGTCCTCCTTGGTATTATCCAAGGTGGATTACTGCAATGGCCTTCTGCTCAACGCACAAGAACAAGTGGTGAACAAGTTACAGCTTGTCCAAAATGCCGCTGCAAGGATCCTCATGGGGATTCCAAAACATGCCTCTATCTCTCCCACAATTCGAGAGCTTCACTGGCTGCCCATAAGAAGCAGGATAAAGTTTAAGGCCATGTGTATTACCTACAAGGCGCTGAAAAATAATGGGCCTGACTTCTTCAAAAACGCTTTTAAAATCTACAAACCCAGCCGAACACTGCGTTCATCTACGGCCCAACAGCTCCAAATCCCCCCAACAAAAAAGGTGACATGGGGAGACAGACGTTTTGTAGTGGCTGCCTCCAAATTATGGAATCAGGTTCCCTCCCAGATTAAGGAACACACTTCGCTGCTTTCCTTTCGAAAACATCTTAAAACCTGGCTCTTTAACCAGTAACATCCTATAACCCTCGTAATCTGAAATATGCTAATTTTAGCGCCGAGACGCCGCAAGGCATTTGCGCGCTTTAGAAATTTTAAAAATAAATAAATAAATAAATAAATAAATGCCTAATCAGAAGCTGGCATAGGGCCTGATGCTTAATCAGACGCTGGCATAGGGACTGATGTGTAATCAGAAGCCGGCATAGGGACTGATGCGTAATGAGAAGCTGGCATAGGGACTCATGCGTAATTAGAAGCTGGCATAGGATCTGATACATAATCAGAGGCCGGCATAGAGACTGATGTGTAATCAGAAGCCGGCATAGGGACCGATGTGTAATCAGAAGCTGGCATAGGGACTGATGCCTAATCAGAAGCTGGCATAGGGACTCATGCCTAATCAGAAGCTGGCATAGGGACTCATGCGTATTGAGAAGCTGACATAGGGCCTGATGCTTAATCAGACGCTGGCATAGGGACTGATGTGTAATCAG
The DNA here is from genome assembly GCF_964263255.1 of Lissotriton vulgaris. NCBI lineage: Eukaryota > Metazoa > Chordata > Amphibia > Caudata > Salamandridae > Lissotriton > Lissotriton vulgaris. The sequence goes on from NW_028251924.1 coordinate 15,982, forward strand.
AAGCTGGCATAGGGACTGATGCCTAATCAGAAGCTGGCATAGGGCCTGATGCTTAATCAGACGCTGGCATAGGGACTGATGTGTAATCAGAAGCCGGCATAGGGACTGATGCGTAATCAGAAGCTGGCATAGGGACTGATGCGTAATGAGAAGCTGACATAGGGCATTATGCATAATCAGATGCTGGCATAGAGACTGATGAGTAATCAGAAGCCGGCATAGGGCCTGATGCTTAATCAGATGCTGGCATAGAGACTGATGAGTATTCAGAAGCCGGCATAGGGCCTGATGCTTAATCAGATGCTGGCATAGGGACTCATGCGTAATGAGAAGCTGACATAGGGACTCATGCGTAATGGGAATCTGACATAGGGACTCATGCGTAATGGGAAGCTGACATAGGGCCTGATACATAAACAGAGGCTGGCATAGGGATTGATGTGTAATCAGAAGCTGGCATAGGGACTGATGCGTAATCAGAAGCCGGCATAGGGACTGATGCATATTCAGAAGCTGACATAGGGCCTGATGCTTAATCAGACGCTGGCATAGGGCCTGATGCATAATCAGAAGCCGGCATAGGGACTGATGCCAGCTTCTCATTATGGATGAATCCCTATGCCAGTTTCTCATTAAGCATGAGTCCCTATGCCAGCTTCTGATTATGCATCAGTCCCTATGCCGGCTTATGATTATGCATCAGGCCCTATGCCAGCGTCTGATTAAGCATCAGGCCCTATGTCAGCTTTTGAATATGCATCAGGCCCTATGCCGGCTTCTGTTTACGCATCAGTCCCTATGCCGGCTTCTGATTATGTATCAGGCCCTATGTCAGCTTCCCATTACGCATGAGTCCCTATGCCAGCATCTGATTATGCATCAGGCCCTATGTCAGCTTCTCATTACACATCAGTCCCTATGCCAGCGCCTGGTTAAGCATCAGGCCCTATGTCAGCTTCTCAATACGCATGAGTCCCTATGCCAGCTTCCGATTAGGCATCAGTCCCTTTGCCAGCTTCTGATTAGGCATCGGTCCCTATGCCACCTTCTGATTAGACATCAGTCCCTATTCCAGCTTCTGATTAGACATCTGTCCCTATGCCAGCTTCAGATTACACATCTGTCCCTATGCCAGCTTCTGAATATGCATCAGTCCCTATGCCGGCTTCTGATTATGCATCAGTCCCTATGCCGGCTTCTGATTACTCATCAGTCTCTATGCCAGCATCTGATTAGGCATCAGGCCCTATGCCAGCTTCTGATTAGGCATCAGTCCCTATGCCAGCTTCTGATTACACATCAGTCCGTATGCCAGTGTCTGATTAAGCATCAGGCCCTATGTCAGTTTCTCATTATGCATGAGTCCCTATGCCAGCTTCTGATTACACATCATTCCCTATGCCAGCGTCTGATTAAGCATCAGTCCCTATGCCGGCTTTTGATTACTCATCAGTCTCTATGCCAGCATCTGATTAGGCATCATGCCCTATGCCAGCTTCTGATTAAGCATCAGTCCCTATGCCGGCTTCTGATTACTCATCAGTCTCTATGCCAGCATCTGATTAGGCATCAGGCCCTATGCCAGCTTCTGAATATGCATCAGTCCCTATGCCGGCTTCTGATTACGCATCAGTCCCTATGCCGGCTTCTGATTACTCATCAGTCTCTATGCCAGTATCTGATTAGGCACCAGGCCCTATACCAGCTTCTGATTAGGCATCAGTCCCTATGCCAGCTTCTGATTACACATCAGTCCCTATGCCAGCGTCTGATTAAGCATCAGGCCCTATGTCAGCTTCTCATTATGCATGATTCCCTATGCCAGCTTCTCATTACGCATCAGTCCCTATGCCAGTTTCTCATCACGCATGAGTCCCTATGCCAGCTTCTGATTATGCATCAGTCCCTATGCCGGCTTCTGATTATGCATTAGGCCCTATGCCAGCATCTGATTAAGCACCAGGCCCTATGTCAGCTTCTGAATAGGCATCAGTCCCTATGCTGGTTTCTGATTACTCATCAGTACCTATGCTGGCTTCTGATTACACACCAGTCCCTATGCCAGCTCCTGATTACACATCATTCCCTATGCCAGCGTCTGATTAAGCATCAGGCCCTATGGCAGCTTCTCATTACGCATGAGTCCCTATGCCAGCTTCTCCTTATGGATGAGTCCCTATGCCAGTTTCTCATTAAGCATGAGTCCCTATGCCAGCTTCTGATTACGCATCAGTCCCTATGCCTGCTTTTGATTATGCATCAGGCCCTATGCCAGCATCTGATTAAGCATCAGGCCCTATGTCAGCTTTTGAATATGCATCAGTCCATATGCCGGCTTCTGATTACGCATCAGTCCCTATGCCCGCTTCTGATTACACATCAATCCCTATGCCAGCCTCTGATTATGTATCAGGCCCTATGTCAGCTTCCCATTACGCATGAGTCCCTATGTCAAGTCAAGTCAAGTCAAGTCAAGTCAGAGATTTATATAGCGCGCTACATACCCATAGGGTCTCAAGGCGCTTGAGGAAGGGGGAAAATTACTTGTCGAATATCCAAGTTTTGAGTTGCTTTCTGAATGCTAGGTGGTTCTGAGTAAGCTGAAGGTGAGTGGGGAGAGAGTTCCAGGTTTTGGCTGCCAGGTAGGAGAAGGATCTACCTCCCATGGTGGCTTTGTTGATGCGGGGAACAGTGGCTAGGGCTTGGTTGGAGGAACGTAGTTGACGGGAGGGGGTGTAGAAAGACAGTCGTGTGTTGAGGCATTCGGGTCCAAGATCGTAAAGTGCTTTGTGTGCATGGGTTAATAGGCGGAAGGTAATTCTCTTATTCACGGGGAGCCAGTGGAGGTTTTTCAGGTGACCAGAGATGTGTTCTTTATGCGGGATATCAAGTATTAGCCTGGCTGAGGCGTTCTGGATGCGTTGGAGTTTTTTCTGGAGTTTTGCGGTGGAACCGGCGTATAGGGTGTTTCCGTAGTCCAGGCGACTCGTAACAAGTGCGTGAGTGACCGTTTTTCTAGTTTCAGTGGGGATCCAGCGAAAAGTTTTTTTAAGCATGCGAAGAATGTTGAAGCAGGATGATGAGACAGCGTTGACTTGTCTGGTCATTGAGAGTGAGGAGTCCAGGATGACGCCCAAGTTCCGTGCGTGGTCCGTCGGGATGGGTGCTTTTCCAAGGGCCTCTGGCCACCAAGAGTCGTCCCAGGCGGAGGGGGAGGTACCTAAGATTAGGACTTCTGTTTTGTCTGAGTTCAGTTTCAGACGGCTGTGTTTCATCCACTCGGCTACTTCTTTCATTCCTTCGTGTAAGTTGTTTTTGGCGGTGTTGGGGTTCTTGGTGAGTGAGAGGATCAGTTGGGTGTCGTCAGCTTAGGAGATGATGTTGAGATTGTGTTGGCGAACGATGGCTGCGAGGGGGCTCATGTATACGTTGAAGAGGGTGGGGCTGAGTGATGATCCTTGCGGCACGCCGCAGATGACTTCAGAGGCCTCTGATTTGAAAGGAGGGAGCCTGACTCTCTGAGTTCTTCCGGTGAGGAAGGAGGTGATCCAATCCAGTGCTTTTCCTTGGATTCCGATGTTACTGAGGCGCTGTAATAGGGTGCTATGGCAGACTGTGTCGAATGCTGCGGAGAGGTCGAGGAGGATGAGGGCGACTGTTTCTCCATTGTCCAGTAGGGTTTGGATGTCGTCTGTTGCAGCAATGAGTGCGGTCTCAGTGCTATGTTTGGCTCGGAATCCGGACTGTGAGGGGTCGAGGGGTTTGTTGCTTTCGAGAAAGGCGGCAAGCTGGTTGTTGACAGCTTTCTCGATGACTTTGGCCGGGAAAGGAAGGAGCGAGATGGGGCGGTAGTTTTTGAGTTCTGTGGGGTCAGCTGTGGGTTTTTCAAGAAGGGCGCTGAGTTCTGCGTGTTTCCAGCTTTCCGGGAAGGTGGCGGAGTTGAGGGAGCAGTTGATGACGTCTCGGAGGTGTGGTGCTATGGTGGAGTCTGCTTTGTTGAAGATGTGGTGAGGGCATGGGTCAGTTGGGGATCCTGAGTGGATGGAGTTCATCAGGCGGATGGTGTCCTCAGTGGAGATTGGGTTCCAGTTGTTAAGGATGTTCAAGGGGGGAGAAGGTCCTGCAGAAGATTGGGTGGGTAGGTCTTCGGGTCGGTTGTCGAAGCTGTTGTGGATGTCTGCAATTTTGTTGTGGAAGAAGGAGGCTAGGGAGTCGCAGAGGGCTTGAGAGGGGGTGATGTCGTTGGAGTTTGCTGATGGGTTGGTAAATTCTTTGACGATGTTGAATAACTCCTTGCTATTGTGGGCGTTGTTATCTAGTCGGTCTTTGAAGGCGGCTTTCTTGGCGGACCGGATTAGTTGGTGGTGTATGCGGGTGGCGTTTTTGAAGGCGTCTTTGGTGTTGGAGTTTGGGTCTTTTTTCCATGCTTTTTCGAGGGATCGGCAGAGTTTCTTGGATTTCTTAAGATCATCGTTGAACCAGGAGGCCTTCTTGCTGCTTAGTTTGTTTTGATGTTTTTTCAACGGAGCTAGGATGTCGGCGCTTTTGGATAGCCATTGGGTGAGGTTAATGGCTGCTTGGTCGGGGTTAGAGGAGTGGACAGGAGGGGTTTGGAGGAGCGATGAAGAGATCTGGTCGCTGGTGATTTTGTTCCAATTTCTACGCAGGGTGGGTTGAGGGTGGTGGTGGATTGTGGGCTTATTGAAGAAAAAGTGAACGCAGCTGTGGTCCGTCCAGTGAAGAGCTGTGGTGTGGCTGAAAGAGACGTAGTTGCTGGAGGTGAAGATAGGGTCGAGTGTGTGACCTGCAATGTGGGTGGGGGAAGTGATAAGTTGTTTAAGTCCAAGGTTTGCGAGGTTGTCCAGTAGGGTGGTGGTGCTGTTGTCATTGCTCTTTTCCAGGTGAAAATTGAGGTCTCCCAATAAGATGTAGTCCTCGGAGGGGAGGGCGTGTGTGGTGATGAAGTCAGCGATATCATCATTGAATTGCGCCCGGGGGCCCGGGGGCCGGTAGAGAAGGGTGCCTCTGAGTGTGGTTTTGGGGTCGGTGTGGATCTGGAAGTGAAGGTGCTCGGCGCTGGTAAGGTTCTCATCTGAACTGGTTGTGATGTGAATGGAATTCTTGTGGACGATGGCGATGCCACCTCCTGTATGCTTGACGCGGTCCTTGCGGATAATCTTGTATCCTTCAGGGATGGCAATGGTGATGTCTGGGGCTGATGAGGCATTCATCCATGTTTCTGTTAGGAAGGCGACGTCTGGTGAGGTGGTGTCTAAAAGATTCCAAAGGTCGATGGCATGTCTGTGGATTGAGCGGGTGTTGAGCAGGATGCATTTTAGGTGGTTGGGGAACTGGAACAAAATCACCACGGACCAAATCTCCGCATCGCTCCTTCAAAACACCCCAGCCCTCTCTTCTAACGCTAACGAAGCCGTCGCCAACCTCACCCTATGGTTATCCAACACCGCTGACACCTTAGCACCACTGAAAAAACGTCAAAACAAACCTGGCAGCAAGAAGGCCTCATGGTTCAACGATGATCTCAAGAAGTCCAAGAAACTCTGCCGCTCCCTTGAAAAGGCCTGGAAAAAAGACCCAACCACCAGCACCAAGGACGCCTTCAAAAAAGCCACCCGCAATCACCACCAACTAATCCGAAAAGCCAAGAAAACAGCATTCAAGGATCGACTTGACAACAACGCCCACAACAGCAAGGAACTTTTCAACATCGTCAAGGAATTTTCCAATCCCTCGGCCAACTCCAACAACATCACCCCCTCTCAAACCCTCTGCGACTCCCTAGCCTCATTTTTCCACAACAAGATTGCAGACATCCACAACAGCTTTGACAACCAACCCGGAAACCAACCCACCATACCATTTGCTGATCATCTTCCCCCGTGAACACCCTTAACGACTGGAACCCAATCTCCACTGAGGACACCATCCGCCTGATGAATTCCATCCACTCAGGATCCCCCACAGACCCATGTCCTCACCACATCTTTAACAAAGCAGACTCCGTCATAGCACCGCACCTCCGAGACGTCATCAACTGCTCCTTCAACTCCGCCACCTTCCCGGAAGACTGGAAACACGCTGAACTCACCGCCCTTCTGAAAAAACCCACAGCGGACCCCACCGAACTCAAAAATTACCGCCCCATCTCGCTTCTCCCATTCCCGGCCAAAGTCATCGAGAAAGCTGTCAACAACCAGCTCGCCGCCTTCCTCGAAGCCAACAAATCCCTCGACCCCTCACAATCTGGCTTCCGAGCAAAACACAGCACTGAGACCGCCCTCATCGCAGCAACAGACGACATTCGAACTCTACTGGACAATGGAGACACAGTCGCCCTCATCCTCCTCGACCTCTCCGCAGCCTTCGACACAGTCTGCCACAGCACCCTTCTACAGCGCCTCAGAAACATCGGAATCCAAGGAAAAGCACTTGAATGGATCACCTCGTTCCTCACCGGAAGAACCCAGAGAGTCCGCCTCCCACCATTCAAATCCAAGGCCTCTGAAGTCATCTGCGGCGTACCACAAGGATCCTCACTCAGCCCCACCCTCTTCAACGTATACATGAGCCCCCTCGCGACCATCGCACGCCATCACAACCTCAACATCATCTCGTACGCGGATGACACTCAACTGATCCTTTCCCTCACCAATGACCCCAGCACCGCCAAAACCAACCTACACGAAGGAATGAAAGAAGTTGCCGAATGGATGAAACAAAGCCGCCTGAAACTGAACTCAGACAAAACAGAAGTCCTCATCTTAGGTACTTCCCCCTCTGCATGGGACGACTCCTGGTGGCCGGAAGCCCTCGGAAAAGCACCCATCCCGACAGACCACGCACGGAACCTAGGCGTCATCCTGGATTCTTCACTCTCAATGAACAGACAAGTCAGCGCCGTATCCTCTTCCTGCTTCAACATTCTTCGCATGCTCAGAAAAACATTTCGCTGGATCCCCTCCGAAACAAGGAAAATAGTCACCCACGCTCTGGTCACGAGCCGACTGGACTACGGAAACACCCTCTACGCAGGTACTACCGCAAAACTCCAGAAGAAACTCCAACGAATCCAAAACGCCTCAGCCAGACTCATATTAGACATCCCACGCAACGATCACATCTCTGGTCACCTTAAAGACCTCCACTGGCTACCCGTCAATAAGAGGATCACTTTCCGACTGCTTACCCACGCACACAAATCACTCTACGACATTGGTCCAGAATGCCTCAACTCACGACTGTCCTTCTACACCCCCTCCCGCCAACTACGTTCTTCCAGCCAAGCCCTCGCCACTGTACCTCGCATCAACAAGACCACCATGGGAGGCAGATCCTTTTCATACCTGGCTGCTAAAACATGGCTCTCTCTCCCCGCTTACCTTCGCCTTACCCAGAACCACCTAGCATTCAGAAAGCAACTTAAAACGTGGATTTTTGACAAGTAATTCTCCTCCCCTTCCTAAGCGGCTTGAAACCCTACGGGTATGTAGCGCGCTATATAAATCCTTTGACTTGACTTGACTTCTCTGGGGCACGTTGGTGGATGAGGAGTTGGTATTGGAGCCGTCGAACTTGCAGGAGTAGCATGAGAAGGGACCATGGGTGTGTCCAGGAGCGGCTTGGACGCAGGTAAGGGAGCGGCCGAAGTTAAGGGCTAAGAGGGTGGCGGCATCGTAAGTGATGCGAGTGGGCGGGATATTAAGGGAACCAGGGGGTCTGGCACTGGGCACGGTCCAGGCGCGGACGGGCGTAGACGGGCTTACCTTTGGCGCACCTTCGGCGTGGACGCTGCGCGTGGACGCTGCGCGTGGGACCATCTGGCTTAAATGGATGGTGGTGGGGGCAGAGCGTGGGAGGGTCAGCTGGGAGGCGGGATCGTGGAGGCGGGCCAGGGGATAGCACAACAACAAAATGGAGGGCAAAAATGAAAGTAAAAGCAGCGAGGGCACAGCACAATGCTCGTCACCAGGCAGCCAAAGGCTCTCAACTCCAGCAGAATACCACTGCCAAAGTGCCACTTTCAAAACTACCAACGTTGAAAGCACAACACATCAATGAAGTGCAAGTTATAAACACAGAGCGCCAAGCAAAATAGTACAACCAGGTTTCCAAAGCGCCAAACAACAATCAGCTTTAAAGCGCTACTGCAGAAGCTATGATAAACGCGGTTAGCTTCGCAGTCAATGAGGCACAAAGCGCGATGCAGATAATTGAAAGTGCAATTCAAATCTGTGAAATAAAGTTCTTAAAGCGCTACGCGAGCAAGAGCTTCAAAGCGCGATAATTCTTTCAATGGCAACGATACCAGGTGCAGTCAGGAATACTCGGGTGCAAGGGGCTTCAGCTGCGATATCAGGCCCTATGCCGGCTTCTGATTACTCATCAGTTTCTATGCCAGCATCTGTTTAGGCATCAGGCCCTATGCCGGCTTCTGATTACTCATCAGTCTCTATGCCAGCATCTGATTATGGATCAGGCCCTATTTCAGCTTCTCATTACGCACTAGTCCCTATGCCAGCTTCTGATTACACATCAGTCCCTATGCCAGCGTCTGATTAAGCATAAGGCCCTATGTCAGCTTCTCAATACGCATGAGTCCCTATGCCAGCTTCTGATTAGGCATCAGTCCCTATGCCAGCTTCTGATTAGGCATCAGTCCCTATGCCAGCTTCTGATTACACATCTGTCCCTATGCCAGCTTCTGAATATGCATCAGTCCCTATGCCGGCTTCTGATTACGCATCAGTCCCTATGCCGGCTTCTGATTACACATCAGTCCCTATGCCAGCTTCTGATTACACATCAGTCCCCATGCCAGCGTCTGATTAAGCATCAGGCCCTATGTCAGCTTCTCATTATACATAAGTCCCTATGCCAGCTTCTGATTACACATCAGTCCCTATGCCAGCTTCTGATTAAGCATCAGTCCCTATGCCGGCTTCTGATTACTCATCAGTCTCTATGTCAGCATCAGATTAGGCATCAGGCCCTATGCCAGCTTCTGAATATACATCAGTCCCTATGCCGGCTTCTGATTACGCATCATTCCCTATGCCGGCTTCTGATTACTCATCAGTCTCTATGCCAGCATCTGATTAGGCATCAGGCCCTATGCCAGCTTCTGATTAGGCATCAGTCCTTATGCCAGCTTCTGATTACACATCAGTCCCTATGCCAGCATCTGATTAAGCATCAGGCTCTATGTCAGATTCTCATTATGCATGATTCCCTATGCCAGCTTCTCATTACGCATCAGTCCCTATGCCAGTTTCTCATTACGCATGAGTCCCTATGCCAGCTTCTGATTATGCATCAGTCCCTATGCCAGATTCTGATTACGCATCAGGCCCTATGCCAGTGTCTGATTATGCATCAGGCCCTATGCCAGCGTCTGATTAAGCATCAGGCCCTATGTCAGCTTCTGAATATGCATCAGTCCCTATGCCGGCTTCTGATTACGCATCAGTCCCTATGCCAGCTTCTGATTACACATCAGTCCCTATGCCAGCGTCTGATTAAGCATCAGACCCTATGTCAGCTTCTTAATATGCATGAGTCCCTATGCCAGCTTCTGATTAGGCATCAGTCCCAATGCCAACTTCTGATTAGGCATCAGGCCCTATGGCATCTTCTCATTACGCATGAGTCCCTATGCCAGCTTTTCATTATGGATGAGTCCCTATGCCAGTTTCTCATTAAGCATGAGTCCCTATGCCAGCTTCTGATTACGCTTCAGTACCTATGCCGGCTTCTGATTATGCATCAGGCCCTATGCCAGCGTCTGATTAAGCATCAGGCCCTATGTCAGCTTCTGAATATGCATCAGTCCCTATGCCGGCTTCTGATAACTCATCAGTCCTTATGCCGGCTTCTGATTACACACCAATCCCTATGCAGGCCTCTGATTATGTATCAGGCCCTATGTCAGCTTCTCATTACGCATAATTCCCTATGCCAGCATCTGATTAAGCATCAGGCCCTATGCCGACTTCTGATTACTCATCAGTTTCCATGCCAGCATCTGATTATGCATCAGGCCCTATTTCAGCTTCTCATTATGCATCAGTCCCTATGCCAGCTTCTGATTACGCATCAGTCCCTATGCCGGCTTCTGATTACACATCAGTCCCTATGCCAGCGTCTGATTAAGCATCAGTCCCTTTGTCAGCTTCTCATTACGCATGAGTCCCTATGCCAGCTTCTGATTAGGCCTGGCATAGGGACTGATGCGTAATCAGAAGCCGGTATAGGGACTGATGCAAATTCAGAAGCTGACGTAGGGCCTGATATTTAATCACATGCTGGCATAGGGCCTTATGCATAATCAGAAGCCGACATAGGGACTGATGCGTAATCAGAAGCTGGCATAGGGACTCATGCATAATGAGAAACTGGAATAGGGACTCATCCATAATGAGAAGCTGGCATAGGGACTGATGTGTAATCAGAAGCTGCCATAGGGACTGATGCCTAATCAGATGCTGGCATAGAGACTGATGCGTAATGAGAAGCTGACATAGAGCCTGATGCTTAATCAGACACTGGCATAGGGACTGATGTGTAATCAGAAGCTAGCATAGGGACTGATGCCTAATCAGAAGCTGACATAGGGACTGATGCGTAATGAGAAGCTGGCATAGGGACTCATGCATAATGAGAAGCTGACATTTTGCCTGATGCTTAATCAGACACTGGCATTGGGACTGATGTGTAATCAGAAGCTGGCATAGGGACTCATGCATAATGAGAAGCTGACATAGAGCCTGATGCTTAATCAGACGCTTGCATAGGGACTGATGTGTAATCAGAAGCTGGCATAGGGACTCATGTATAATGAGAAGCTGACATAGGGCCTGATGCGTAATGAGAAGCTGACATAGGGCCTGATGCATAATCAGACGCTGGCATAGGGACTGATGCATATTCAGAAGCTGACATAGGGCCTGATGCGTAATGAGAAGCTGACATAAGGCCTAATGCATAATCAGAAGCCGGCATAGGGACTGATGCATAATCAGAAGCTGGCATAGGGACTGATACGTAATGAGAAACTGGCAAAGGGACTCATGCATAATGAGAAGCTGGCATAGGGACTCATGCATAATGAGAAGCTGACATAGGTCCTGATGCTTAATCAAGTCAAGTCAAAACATATGTTTATTGTGACCATAGTCTTTAAACAATACAGTGAGCATAACGCAGAATGGAGTATGCACCCTAAATTCATACACTTATTATTTTTAAAAACTTGTCCGTTAAAAAAGATCATACACACCATTATCACAGGTACAAAAATCAGTAAAAATTACAATTGTCTTAAAACTTATTTTGTATATTAAAACATATTTACATTCTTATCACTCCGAACAGTTTCATTCCGCTAAAAACCATACAGTACTACATGTTATTCTTTGGCTCTCAACGCACTCAGGGCCACCTTTATGAATTTCCCAAGGGCAATTACAATATCGATATAGGGGATTTCTGTTAAGAGGTTGGCCGCCTGTAACCTTGTTTTTACATCATATTTTATGAAGACTGGACGCAGCCAAAGTTTCCTATGTTCTAGGAGTGTCAAACAATCTAACAGGATATGCAGCAGGTCACCCTTAGTTCCCAAATTACACCTGCAGCAACCTTCCTGGTCTAACATTTTTATTTTAAGGTCTCTATTTATTAGCCATGGATTGATCCCAATTCGAAGCCTCAAGATCTCTTGCCTGTATCCACGATTGGGTAATCTATCAAGGTAGGGGAACCAGTTATCAAGGGACCACGCATTTAACATATGCGCCACTGATTTTTTTTTTGATATATAGCCTATATCAAGCAATTTCGAGACTTCTTTCCCCCTTTGCTTCAGATCGCCTTTGGTACTAGGGATTTGATATGATCTCAGGTCCAAGTCGATCTCAAGTGTATTACAGATTCCCTTCAGTTTTTCTCTACTGGTCTTTGCCCATTTTAGCTCGCTTTTCTGAATTTCTTTGCGACACCAGTATGCCACTTTTTTACTTTCAGGGTCTTCTAATCTCTTCCAGAATCTGATCACAGCCATCTGGGTTAGTATCACCCAGGACTTTGTACCTATTTCTGTTCTGATGGCTTGTATCATAGCAGATTGGGGAAGTGATAAGAGCCTTTTTATGCAATTCCCCTCTATCACGTCCCAAGATCCCTTACCGCTCAAATAAAGGATCTCTGCGCCATATAAAACTTGGGGGGGGATCATTGCGTCAAAGGCTCTAAGCATTGGTAGGTGTGAAATCTCACCATAGTCCCCATTGTAGGAGAGTAGGGTCTGCAATCCTATGATCACCCAGATTTTTTGCTTTTGTTTCACTGGTTTACGACTTTCTCTGGCTGTGGGCCTGCCAATCAGACCCACAGCCTGGCTGTTCTCCTTCTAAATTACGATATGTACCCTAGGTGCATTTTCCAATTGGTACTGGGCCACCTTATCAGACCCCGTAACGCAGGGCATAGGTGTACCCAGGGCCGCCAGGGGCTGCAGCATGTATTATGCCACCCCTGGCTGGCCTCCTAAATTTGACACAACTGGCTGAATGACAGCTGGGGCAAAGTCGTGTAATCACCCTTTGCTTTAGGTATAGTAGCTCTATATCTAACCATACAATGGACACCCGACTTCCTATCAGTCACTCCTATGGCAGGCCTTGACAATCCTGAAGGCAGAGTGCGTGGGCTCGTGTGAACTAGGTTCTGGCCCGAGCCGAGCCCGGTTGCAGCTTGCGGAATCAAGACCCAATGGCTGTTCCATGATAACGCGTACCACATCGGTAACTTCGGTGTTGCATTATCAAGGCATGTCGAGTAAGGTGTCATACGAATCGGGATGCTGCCCTCTCACCAATTCTGGCGACGAGGTTAGCATTCCGCCCTTCTAGAGGGACACGACATGTACGTAACTGTGAACCCCGGTTAAAGTTAACCAAAGCCTCAGCTCCACAAAATGGATGCTGCCACCACAGACACGAGTCTGACCTCCTGCTGCTGGGAGTCCTTCCAGCGAGGAGAGCTTGGACAAAGGGTTTCCTGTCGAGGGCGGTGTTCGCACCGTCCCAGACAGGGTTTGTGTATTCTGGGTAGGTAGGGCTTTTGCGAGAAGGTGACTGCGGAGTGGCACCCCGGTGCTCACTACGCATCTGCCGGTCAGAACCAGTTCCAGGGGCGCCAGCCCTGGCCTGGGGAAAGTCCGGCAGGGGAGAGGGGTGTAACTACCCCCCTTCCTGGTCCCACCCTTAGGGCCGGACCTAGTCATGTACCCACCCCTTTCTTTAGGATAAAGACCGGAGCGAGGACCCTTCCAAATTAGATCATCTTTGAATCAAGAATACTTTCTACGAAAGGACTTCGAGACTCTTCTCAAGATTTCTCCCTTGTGACTAAGGAGTAGTCACCCTGCATCAGCGGGCACCATCTAAGAACTCTGCGGTTTGCTGTAAGTCCTTCCTCAAGGAATCCGACGGCCCAGCTCGACGAGAACCGGCTTCCCTGGCACCTCTGACCTCTACCCACGTCATCAGCTCAGCTGTGATCTGTGGGTGCGACGAGACCTCGAGGGACCGGCCATCATCAGAACCTGCACGCTCTTAACCAGCACGACCATCGAAGCAATTCTCTGGTGAGTGCTCTGGGGTCCGAGAAGCCCCGACCCTGAGCCGCTCCAGCACCGAAGTGCAGTCTCCCAGCATCTCCACGATCTGCGTGGGGCCCTTCTGCTCGCTGCTCAGCACGTTGTCTGGTCACTAGCCGCTGGCTTGTGCCCTTCTGTGACGACATCCGACAATCAACACTGCTGGTCTGGTTGCTCCAGACTGGCCCTTGCTTCCATCTTTGCGAGAAGCACCCCGGGCCCTCCTGGTCCACTCAAGACGCCATCTTAGGCCCACCACGTGGCCCTGAGATCTGCCAAGGCTTGTTGCCCCATCCTGGGCCCAGCGACGCCGACAGCATCATCCTCCGTGGGACAGCTCGCACCTCCACCGTGGTCGCCGACAACGCCTCCTGGTCCGTGAGACTGCAGAGCCTAGCGTCGGCCACTCACCTAGTCGAGGTGACAGCCAACCGGTGCCTTCCTGGTACCCTCTGACTACTGGCTAGTAGTACGAACTTGGTCCCCTCTGCTTTCAGGTATCATCAATCTCTGATCCAGGCTTGGATCTCTACGAACTATACATCACTGGTCGCCGGCCAGCAACTCCTTTTCTTCCGGCTCCTGGCTCGTCAGCGAAGACCCCGACGCCTGTAAGACTTGTGCAGCCGCAGCCCTCGTGGCTAGGTAACTCGGCATTTCGGTGCCTGCATAGCCTCTTTACTCTAGGGTCCCGAGTCCCTCGCTTCCGACTTGCCTTATCGGGTCCGCCCGAGACCTTAAACTTTCCGTGTCCTCGGACACTTGTTTTAATTGTGCACTTGAAGTATTTTCCTAAGAGATTTGGTTTGTGCTTAGTACCCTGTCCTCATAAAGAGTACAGGGCTGTTGTGATTCTTAATAAATATACTGTTTATTTTCATAACACTTGTGTGGTGTCCTTTCACTTGGTGTTCAAGGGGTATGTGATGGTATAACAGCTGGCTTAACACGCCCTCTCGAGTCTTTAGCCTTAGACTGCTCGTATCCACGCTACTAGGATAGCTGGTCTATAGGTTGACTTACAACCAAACACCATAAGGGTCGTTGGAACGATCCATAGCGGTCGCTAGAATAGCGAACGCTGCATATCGGGCCAACTTCTCACATTGGTGAGCAGCGGTTGGGATTTGAGCTTGCTGTTGTTTTACCACACGTATCCTAAGAATATCTTGTTGAAAGATCACATAAGTACTGTCAGTACATATAACTAAAGCTTAGAATACTCTGAGTTCTACTGAACCAGCTGTTGTAGCTCCTCAAGGCTTAGCACACCGTGGCTGCAACTCTTAGCAAGGGATCAGTAGGTAAACACATAGTGTAGGTAGGTACATCACTTACACCACACTAGAAACAGTATGTCGGACAAAGGAGGAAACTCTGAGTCTCCCCTTGTGTCAGTTGACCCTCCACAGGTCATCCCTTCAAGATATACTGTGCTGAGCTTCAAGGAGTTAAGACAGGTGTGTCACTCCAGGAAGATCAAGCAGGGGTCTAACCCCACAACGTCCTTTCTGATCGGTCTCTTGGAGACTTATGATGCCAGAAAAGCTGAGACCCGTCTTAGCTCTTCTAATCCAGAAGGAGACATGCCTCCCCTCGAGGGAACCAGAGACGATCCTGACCTCATCCACCTCGCAACTGAGAACGAAGATGTGGAGGATGATGAGGATGAGGATCCCTCTGGGGATGAGGCAGATAAGGGACAGGTAGAAGTCGTTAGACTAAGCAGGTCCAACTTAAGCAAACATGATAGTGGTACTGGGGAACCCCCAGCGCTACTGTCAGGTCCGCTTAACATTGGGAATGGACGAGCCCGATCTCTGTCGAGAGACTCTGGCAGATCCCTTCAAACCAATGGCTCTCACAACTCTTCTCAAAGAGGGATGACGTCCCCTCAGAGGAGAGTGTACGAAGCTAAGGAAAGGGCAGCTAATCTGAGGATTGAAAGGGAAGAACTTGCCCTGGCCAAAGAAAGGCTTGCCTTTGCTAGAGAGCAACAGTTAAGTGGGGTAGTCCCCACTGGTGGCAGCAATGTACCTAGCAATAGGGAAAGGAGCTTTGATACGAAACACCTTGGGAAGATAGTGCCCCCCTTTAAACAAGGGGACGACATCCACAAATGGATAACTGCTTTGGAGAGGGCCTGCACTGTGCAGGGTGTTCCCCAGAGTCAGTGGGCAGCTATCTTGTGGCTCTCCTTTGAAGGAAAAGGAAGAGACAAGCTCCTCACCACAAGGGTGGAGGACGCTAACGATTACCAAGTCTTGAAAAATACACTCGTTGAAGGGTTCGGCCTAACCACTGAGCAGTACAGGGTGCTGTTCAGGGATACCCAGAAAACGCAGTCTCAAGATTGGTCTGACTTTGTCGATTGTGCCACTAAGGCTTTTGAGGGCTGTTTGCTGGGCAGTAAGGTTACTGATTACAAAGGATTGTATAATTTGATGATGAGAGAACAAATTTTAAACAATTGTCAGAACCAGTTGTTGCATCAGCATCTTGTCGACTCGGATCTGACCTCTCCCCAAGAATTGGGAAAGAAGGAAGACAGATGGGTTCGTACAAGAGTTAAACAGAACCAGGGCCAGAATCAAGGTGGTCAGAAGAAAGCAGACCAGAAGGGTAAAGATTCTAAGGGGGAACAAAATGACCAGAAGTCTTCGACAGGTCCCCAACAACCCAAAGAGGGTGGGGGTCAGGCTCCCCAAAAGAAGAAAGAAGGCCAATCCAAAAGATGGTGCCAGTACTGCAAAAGTAAATCTCACTGGTTTAGTGAGTGCACCAAGAAAGGAGGAGGGCAGGCTCCTGCCACTGCAGCCCCTAAGGCACCTGTGCCCCCTAGTACAGCCAGCAGTGGTAGTGCACCTCCCAAGGGTTTAGTAGGGTTAACCCTGGGTTCTGAGGGGCGTGACAACTTAGTTGGCACACTCACTCAGGCTGTCCTTGTCAGTACAGGGGACGTGGACGTGTCCCCTGACGTAAGTCCCAATATTTTGGGCAAATACCGACAGACGCCTTTCATAAATGGAAAGATGGCTCAGGCCTATAGGGACACTTGTGCCAGTGTCACCATGGTGACACCTAACTTTGTGGACCCTGGACAGATCATGCCAGGTACAGAATTCCTGGTGACCAATGCAAGCAATGTCACTACCAATCACAGTATGGCAATTGTAGCTTTCTCCTGGGGAGGGGTAACTGGCCAAAAGAAGGTTGTAGTTAGTTCAGACCTCCCAGTGGATTGTTTGTTGGGCAATGATTTGGAGTCATCACAATGGTCAGAAGTGGAGCACCGGACTCACATGGAAATGTTAGGCTTGCCAGCACATGTGTTCGCTGTGACCAGGTCACAGGTCAGGAAATGCCCCACTGAACAGGTGCTGGATCCTGGAACAACGGACCAGACACCTCCCAAGAAAAAGAGCGGTAGGGTTAAGGCTGCGCCTTCCCCCTTGCCCCAGGTCGTGGATTAAGTCTCAGAGGAGGCTGACCTACAGAAATTGAGGGAAACTGAGCCTAGAGAGTTCGAACTTGATCAAGGTGAATTCTTGGGTTCAGGGGGACCCTCAAGGGAAGACCTGGGGAAGGACCAGTTAGACTGCCCTTCTCTTGAACCCCTCAGACAGCAGGCTGCTGCTGAGGCTGCTGGGAACGCCACAGGTACCCACAAGGTATACTGGGAAGATGGACTCCTGTACACTGAGTCAAGAGACCCCAAGCCTGGCATGACCAGGAGGCTGGTTGTACCCTTGTCTCAGCGTGGTTTCCTACTTACCTTGGCCCACGAGATTCCCTTAGCAGGTCACTTAGGCCAGACGAAGACGTGGGACAGGCTTGTCTCACACTTTCACTGGCCTCATATGAACGAAGATACCAAGGAGTTTTGCCGCTCCTGTGTCACTTGCCAAGCCAGTGGTAAGTCAGGTGGCACGACAAAGGCCCCCCTTATACCAATGCCTGTGGTGGGGGTGCCCTTTGAACGGGTGGGGATCGACATCGTCGGTCCCATGGAACCACCAACAGCATCAGGGCATAAGTTTATACTGGTGGTAGTGGATCATGCCACCAGGTATCCTGAAGCTATTCCCCTTAGGACCACTACAGCACCTGTTGTGGCAAGAGCCCTAGTTGGAGTATTCTCCAGAGTGGGCTTCCCTAAGGAGGTCGTCTCCGACAGAGGTGCAAACTTTATGTCGAGCTACTTAACTGCTATGTGGAAGGAATGTGGTGTCAACTACAAGTTCACTACACCCTATCATCCACAATGCAATGGGCTTGTTGAGAGATTCAACAGGACCCTGAAAGGGATGATTCATGGACTACCAGAAAAGCTTCGGCGTAGATGGGACGTCCTGATCCCCTGCCTCTTGTTCGCCTACAGAGAAGTCCCACAGAAGGGGGTTGGTTACAGCCCTTTTGAACTTTTGTACGGACATCCTGTAAGAGGACCCCTGTGTTTGGTGAAGGAAGGATGGGAGAGACCTCTCAAAAAGCCTGCAGCCAACATAGTGGACTATGTGCTTGGCCTCCGCTCGCGGATGGCTGAATACATGGAGAAGGCATCTGAAAACCTTAAGGCCAGCCAAGAACTCCAAAAAGCTTGGCATGACCAAAAGGCTGTCTTGACTGTTTACCAGCCCGGACAGAAGGTGTGGGTGTTGGAGCCAGTGGCCCCAGCAGCACTCAAGGACAAATGGTCCGGGCCCTACACCATCCTGGAGAAAAAGGGAGAGGTCACCTACTTGGTCGACCTGGGAACTCCCCGGAGCCCCCACAGGGTGCTTCATGTCAACAGGCTCAAGGCATATGTCGACAGGAAGGACATGAGTTTGCTCATGGCCCTAGATGAGGGACAGGAGGAGGAGAGTGACCCTCTCCCCGACCTGCTCACTCAGAATCCTGACGATGGATCGGTAGATGGTGTTGTCTTTTGTGGCAGCCTCTCCGAACATCAACAGAAAGACTGCAAACAGGTTCTTCAGTCTTTCAGACATATGTTTTCTCTAACACCCAGTCAGACCGATTGGTGCACCCATGAGGTTGACACTGGTGACAGCTTGCCCGTTAAGAGTAAAATCTACCGGCAGCCTGATCACGTTAGAGACTGCATCAAGAGTGAAGTGCAGAAAATGTTGGAGCTGGGAGTCATTGAACCCTCGGATAGCCCTTGGGCTAATCCCGTAGTTCTAGTGCCGAAACCTCACACCCCGGGCGGTAAGAAAGAGATGAGGTTCTGCGTAGACTACAGGGGTCTCAATGCAGTCACTAAGACTGACGCCCACCCAATACCAAGGGCAGACGAGCTTATCGATAGATTGGCTTCGGCCAACTATTTAAGTACGTTTGACCTGACAGCTGGGTATTGGCAAATCAGGTTAGCTGAGGACGCCAAACCTAAAACCGCATTTTCAACCCCTGGTGGGCATTATCAGTTCGTGGTGATGCCCTTTGGTCTGAAAAATGCACCTGCCACCTTCCAAAGGTTGGTGAATCAAGTCCTTACTGGGCTGGATGACTTCTGTGCGGCGTATCTTGACGATATTGCTGTCTTTAGCTCCACCTGGGAGGATCACCTGGTCCACCTGCGGAAAGCGTTAGAGGCTCTGCAAGCAGCAGGCCTCACTATCAAGGCCACCAAATGCCAGATAGGGCAGACACAGGTTGTATACCTGGGCCACCTTGTAGGTGGAGGCCAGGTTCAGCCACTGGAGAGCAAGATACAGTCAATCAGGGACTGGGCTCCTCCAACCACCCAGACTCAGGTTCGAGCTTTCTTGGGCCTGACTGGTTACTATAGGAAGTTTGTCAGGAACTATGGTTCAATTGTGACACCATTAAATGAACTGACAAGTAAGAAAATGCCAAAAAAGGTTCCGTGGACAGCGAGCTGTCAAAAAGCATTCGATGACCTAAAGCAGGCCATGTGCACGGCGCCTATCCTCAAGAGTCCGGACTACTCCAAACCATTCATTGTCCAAACAGATGCTTCTGAGTTGGGTGTGGGAGCTGTTCTTTCTCAACTGAATTTTGATGGTCAAGACCAGCCCATTGCTTTTATAAGCAGAAGGCTGACCCCTAGAGAGAAGAATTGGTCAGCTATTGAGAGGGAGGCCTTTGCTGTGGTTTGGGCCCTGAAGAAGCTGAGGCCATACTTGTTTGGCACTCACTTCAAGATTCAGACCGACCATAAGCCCCTCTTATGGCTAAATCAGATGAAGGGTGAATACCCCAAACTGCTTAGGTGGTCCATTTCCCTACAGGGGATGGACTTTACAGTGGAACATAGACCTGGTACTGATCATGGCAATGCCGATGGGCTCTCCAGATATTTCCACTTAGAACAAGAAGACTCACCTGGTCAAGGTTAGCTTATTGTTCCGACGTTTGGGGGGGGGTCATGTAGGAGAGTAGGGTCTGCAATCCTATGATCACCCAGATTTTTTGCTTTTGTTTCACTGGTTTACGACTTTCTCTGGCTGTGGGCCTGCCAATCAGACCCACAGCCTGGCTGTTCTCCTTCTAAATTACGATATGTACCCTAGGTGCATTTACCAATTGGTACTGGGCCACCTTATCAGACCCCGTAACGCAGGGCATAGGTGTACCCAGGGCCGCCAGGGGCTGCAGCATGTATTATGCCACCCCTGGCTGGCCTCCTAAATTTGACACAACTGGCTGCATGACAGCTGGGGCAAAGTCGTGTAATCACCCTTTGCTTTAGGTATAGTAGCTCTATATCTAACCATACAATGGACACCCGACTTCCTATCAGTCACTCCTATGGCAGGCCTTGACAATCCTGAAGGCAGAGTGCGTGGGCTCGTGTGAACTAGGTTCTGGCCCGAGCCGAGCCCGGTTGCAGCTTGCGGAATCAAGACCCAATGGCTGTTCCATGATAACGCGTACCACATCGGTAACTTCGGTGTTGCATTATCAAGGCATGTCGAGTAAGGTGTCATACGAATCGGGATGCTGCCCTCTCACCAATTCTGGCGACGAGGTTAGCATTCCGCCCTTCTAGAGGACACGACATGTACGTAACTGTGAACCCCGGTTAAAGTTAACCAAAGCCTCAGCTCCACAAAATGGATGCTGCCACCACAGACACGAGTCTGACCTCCTGCTGCTGGGAGTCCTTCCAGCGAGGAGAGCTTGGACAAAGGGTTTCCTGTCGAGGGCGGTGTTCGCACCGTCCCAGACAGGGTTTGTGTATTCTGGGTAGGTAGGGCTTTTGCGAGAAGGTGACTGCGGAGTGGCACCCCGGTGCTCACTACGCATCTGCCGGTCAGAACCAGTTCCAGGGGCGCCAGCCCTGGCCTGGGGAAAGTCCGGCAGGGGAGAGGGGTGTAACTACCCCCCTTCCTGGTCCCACCCTTAGGGCCGGACCTAGTCATGTACCCACCCCTTTCTTTAGGATAAAGACCGGAGCGAGGACCCTTCCAAATTAGATCATCTTTGAATCAAGAATACTTTCTACGAAAGGACTTCGAGACTCTTCTCAAGATTTCTCCCTTGTGACTAAGGAGTAGTCACCCTGCATCAGCGGGCACCATCTAAGAACTCTGCGGTTTGCTGTAAGTCCTTCCTCAAGGAATCCGACGGCCCAGCTCGACGAGAACCGGCTTCCCTGGCACCTCTGACCTCTACCCACGTCATCAGCTCAGCTGTGATCTGTGGGTGCGACGAGACCTCGAGGGACCGGCCATCATCAGAACCTGCACGCTCTTAACCAGCACGACCATCGAAGCAATTCTCTGGTGAGTGCTCTGGGGTCCGAGAAGCCCCGACCCTGAGCCGCTCCAGCACCGAAGTGCAGTCTCCCAGCATCTCCACGATCTGCGTGGGGCCCTTCTGCTCGCTGCTCAGCACGTTGTCTGGTCACTAGCCGCTGGCTTGTGCCCTTCTGTGACGACATCCGACAATCAACACTGCTGGTCTGGTTGCTCCAGACTGGCCCTTGCTTCCATCTTTGCGAGAAGCACCCCGGGCCCTCCTGGTCCACTCAAGACGCCATCTTAGGCCCACCACGTGGCCCTGAGATCTGCCAAGGCTTGTTGCCCCATCCTGGGCCCAGCGACGCCGACAGCATCATCCTCCGTGGGACAGCTCGCACCTCCACCGTGGTCGCCGACAACGCCTCCTGGTCCGTGAGACTGCAGAGCCTAGCGTCGCCCACTCACCTAGTCGAGGTGACGGCCAACCGGTGCCTTCCTGGTACCCTCTGACTACTGGCTAGTAGTACGAACTTGGTCCCCTCTGCTTTCAGGTATCATCAATCTCTGATCCAGGCTTGGATCTCTACGAACTATACATCACTGGTCGCCGGCCAGCAACTCCTTTTCTTCCGGCTCCTGGCTCGTCAGCGAAGACTCCGACGCCTGTAAGACTTGTGCAGCCGCAGCCCTCGTGGCTAGGTAACTCGGCATTTCGGTGCCTGCATAGCCTCTTTACTCTAGGGTCCCGAGTCCCTCGCTTGCGACTTGCCTTATCGGGTCCGCCCGAGACCTTAAACTTTCCGTGTCCTCGGACACTTGTTTTAATTGTGCACTTGAAGTATTTTCCTAAGAGATTTGGTTTGTGCTTAGTACCCTGTCCTCATAAAGAGTACAGGGCTGTTGTGATTCTTAATAAATATACTGTTTATTTTCATAACACTTTTGTGGTGTCCTTTCACTTGGTGTTCAAGGGGTATGTGATGGTATAACAGCTGGCTTAACACGCCCTCTCGAGTCTTTAGCCTTAGACTGCTCGTATCCACGCTACTAGGATAGCTGGTCTATAGGTTGACTTACAACCAAACACCATAAGGGTCGTTGGAACGATACATAGCGGTCGCTAGAATAGCGAACGCTGCATATCGGGCCAACTTCTCACACCCATTAAACCTTTTTAGGCCACATATGGAAGAGAGTGCCTTTGCTTTTTGAGTTTCCAAATGGGTATTCCAATTTAGAGTCCTATCGAACCATATACACAAATATCGGTACTCATTAACTGTCTCTAATTTGAGATCACCTATGTACCAACTGAATCTGCTTAACTTTTTCCCGAAGCATAGGGTTTTAGTTTTATCCAGAATAATAGTTAGAAATTTACTGGCACAGTAAGTATTAAAGGCATTAAGCTTCCTTTGGAGGCCCCTCTCAGTCTGATCTACTATCACCAGATCATCCGCGTACAATAGACAAGGTATCTTGTTTCCATCAATTTTCGGGCTGGCACTACCCTCCACCTCAAAATATGCCGGGAGATCTGACAGAAAGATCGAGAAAAGCTGGGGGGCCAACACGCAGCCCTGTCTTAGCCCATTAGAGATGGGTATTTTAGGAGTTAGGGAGCCCCCCGTATCTTTAATTACTTGCCCCCAGTTTTCCCTGTGTAGTTCTTTTATTATAGTCAGGAGGTCTTTTGGGATATTTAACCTCTTTAGGGTCTCCCATAGGCAGGCCCGATCCACAGAATCAAAGGCTGCTTTGAAGTCGACGAAACAGCAGCATAACTTGCCATTTTGTTCCATCGACTTCCTCGCCATCGCCCATAAAGCAAACCTGTGGTCTATTGTCGAGTGGCCCGCTCTAAATCCACCCTGTTCTGTGGGAATTATTTGGCACTCATCTACCCATGTATTCAGTTGTTTCAATACAATTTTAGAGATTAATCAGCCGGTAATTTTTAGGCTCCTCTTTGCTCCCTTTCTTGTGGATCGGCCTGATTATGGCCCCCTTCCAGGTTGGAGGCATTACTCCTTCTTTTAGGACTACCTGGAACATCTTGGCAAGGAATCTTGCCCACCATTTAACCTCGGTCTTCAGAATTATTGCAGGCAGATTGTCTGTGCCTGCTGCCCGAGTTAGCTTAAGTTCTTTTATTGTGAGCTCAACTTGTTCTTCATTAAATTTAACCAGGAGGTCTTCTGAGATATCTTGCCATGTTTTTATCTCCATCTCCTCTCTGGGAGTCCTTGCCCCGTACAATTCCCTTATGTACGTATCCCATGCTGCCTCACTCACCACACAATTTAATTCACCCTCTGTTGTTCCAGCTGCAGCCTTTACTAGTTGCCAGAATTGCCTTAGATTTTTATTCTCTATGGCTTCTAATAGTTCTAACCAGCATTTTTCTTTATGTAACCTTTTTGCAGAGAGTACCATTTGCTTGAATTCTTTTTTCTGCTTAACTAGGTGATCCTGTCTCTCATGTGTAAAGTTCTTTTTTTGTTTCCTTTGTACAGCTCTTATCTCCCTTTTCTTATTTTGGCATGCCACAGAAAACCCTTTACCACGGTTTGTTTGTTTTACCCTTATGGGATTTTCCCATTTTAATTTTATCTTTAGGCATTGAACAACTTCTTCTAATTTTACAATGAACCATTCCAGTTTTTTATTCTCATAATTTTCAGGTGCCATTTTTGTTTGCGTGGCCTTCAGTTTTTCCATATATTCCTCAGTTAGACGTGTCGTCACTCGTTTGGGGTACTCAACCTCCTGGTTAATCACTGTTTCTCTCTGTAATTTCCTACCCCCCGATATTACTATGTGTAGGAGTTTGTGATCACTCACCTCTTTTTGATCTAACTTGAAGTTCCTAATCTGGTGGAAATTCCAGGCCTGCAGGAATATATAGTCTATTGGGCAGTTCTGCTGCCCTTGGATAAACATTTTTCCTGCCGGTGTGTCTGACTCTGTTCTTCCGTTTACGCAGTGAAAACCCCTGCCTCCTAAGGTATGTATTAAATCAAGGTCTTGTTTCGAAGTTTCCCCAGCTGGGAACCTTGCCGGGTTTATTCCGTATACCTCTAACTGTTCCCTATTCCAAATGTCAGCCTTTTTTGGGTTTAGTTTGTGATTGAAGTCCCCCAATATCATTATTATGTCTGCAGGATAATTTTCTAGAGTGCTGTCTACATCCTCTTTAAAAAACCTCATTTCCCTTTCATACTCCTCCCCATTTTCCCACTGCATGTATACATTCAATAAAATCAACATTTTATAGTTTAGATCCACCGTCATGAGTTCAATCCTACTTGATTGAACCCATTTACATTTTGTATTCAACTGTTTTTTTTCCCTCATTATTTTTGTTGAAACCAATGTCAACAGACCCCCAGAGGGCCTCCCACGATTTTTCTTTATGGCAGGCTGATGTATCTGGGCATAACCGTCAAGGGTTGGGGTATCGTCGCATAACCAGGTCTCTTGCAGGCAGGCAATGTCTACTTTATTTATGGTTTCCTTTATATATTCCCATTTTTGTTCATTGCCTAGCCCATTTACGTTCTAGGATAAGAGACCTAGTTCTTGCGAACCCCCTCCGTCCTATTCAATATCACTCAAACCACCTTCATCATCTGTATCCACTGTATTTCTTTCAATGCTTTCCCCCGGGGGAGTGCTATGTAACGACCAGTTACCCCATGAGGAGTCGTTGCCTGTGTTGTCAATTACAATGTTCAGAGAGCTTCGATCACCTTTTGTTTCTTTGTAGAGAATCACTTGTCTCTTCTGAAGCCCGGCATGCTGTTTTAAGAAATTGTTATCTTTTGCGGTTTTTATATCTCTCTCTGGGATAATCCTTATTCCCTGTTGCGTTATCTCTTTTGTGGCTTTCAGGATTGCCCTTTTTACCAGGTCTGAATATAGGGTGATTTTTGTTATTTCCTTTCCCTGCCTGTTTTCTACAAAGCCAACATGCTGGAGGTCTTTAGTACCGATCCCCCTCAGACTGCCGCATTTTGCAAATGCGGATAAGATCTGTGCCCTACTCGGGGGGTTAGTATTTCTTATCAGCTTCTCTTTCCTCCCTGCTGGTATCAGGTCCAGGAATAACCATTTGTTATCAGCTCTCTCATATAGGTTCATGTTTATTTCATTCACCTGTTGACGGGTGATTGTTCTCCCTCCTTTCCGACCTTTGTTTCTCATATTTGGTTCTTCGTGTATCTGTGGTCTTATAGTCCTTTGTTCAATGGACTGTTCTTCCATTAACCTTACTCTTTGTCTCGTCGTACGGGTGGTGGGGGGGTTCTCAGTTGCCTCCCTGTGAGTCTGCTTTTTCTTTGATGCTCTCGGGGTTTTAGGGGGCATAGGAGGTTTTTCTCTGCCTGTGCGGGTCTATGTGTTATAAATGTTGGGGCTGAGGCATTTAATCCTGACTGCACCCTTCCCTTCATTGTTTCCTTCTCTTTTCTCATTCCTGCATGATTCATTTGCCTGGTTTTTCCTATCCTGTTTCTGGTCCCGAGTGTGACATACCCTCCACGCCTTTTTATCAGCATCGGTCTTCTTGAAATATACACATTGTCCACAGATTTTGCTGCATCCTTTGCTGTTTGTTCCGCCGGTTTAGGCGATCTTTCAAGGGTTACCAAGCTTTCTTCTTCCGGTACTATCCTGTCACTTTCCTCATTTGGTGGGGCTATATCTGTTGGCATTACCCTGCTTGGCAATTGGCTCTTTATTTCTCCGAGTTCTTCTTCTATTTTCTTTAGATGTTGTTTCTGTGCTTTCATCACTCCGTTGTTTGAGAGGGTAACTTCCAGGATTCCTTGGAGTGCTCTCTGCATTAACCCCTTCGATGCTGATGACGGAGCGGTTCCGTCATCAGCATCGGTTGGGCTGTGCTGATGACGGAACCGCTCCGTCATCAGTACAGCCCTGGGGGAGAGCGCTGGCGCTCCCCCCCCTGCGCAGCGATCTTGGTTTTTTTTGCTGGGGTGGCATCGGAAGACTTTCCGCTGCCACCCCCTGGCCCCCCCACGCTTCCTGGTGACGTCAGCGCGCACAGCGCGCGCCGACGTCATCAGGAAGCGCTGGACGCGCTGGAAGCCATTTGTTTCCAGCGCGTCCAGGAACAAGGTCGGTGTTTGGTGCTCCGGTGGGGCGGGGGGGCCATTTCTCGGTGCCTTGAGGCATCAGGGGGGAGGAAACACTGTTTCCTCTCCCCTGATGTCCCAATGCTGGGCATTACTGGTTCAGGATCGCGCACAGCGTCGCGATCCTGCACCAGTAATGCCCCCACTAGACACCAGGGATGTTTTTTGTTGGAAAGGAAGCGACCCCTTGGGCAAGGGTCGCTTCCAGGGGGAATTATGTTGTAATTCAGACTTTTCTGCCCCCCTATGGGTCGACATCGCTCGTTTTAGCGAGCGATCTCGACCCAGGGGGGGCAGAAAAGCCCACTAGACACCAGGGATTGTTTACGTTTGAAAAGGAAGCGACCCCTTGGGCAAGGGTCGCTTCCAGGGGCAAATATTTTGAAATTCAGACTTTTCTGCCCCCCCTGGGTCGACATCGCTCGTTTTAGCGAGCGATCTCGACCCAGGGGGGGCAGAAAAGCCCACTAGACACCAGGGATTTATGTATAATTGTAAAGGAAGCGACCCCTTGGGGAAGGGTCGCTTCCAGGGGCAATATTTTTATAATTCAGACTTTTCTGCCCCCCCTGGGTCGACATCGCTCGTTTTAGCGAGCGATCTCGACCCAGGGGGGGCAGAAAAGCCCACTAGACACCAGGGATTGTTTATGTTTGAAAAGGAAGCGACCCCTTGGGCAAGGGTCGCTTCCAGGGGCAATTATTTTGTCATTCAGACTTTTCTGCCCCCCCTGGGTCGACATCGCTCGTTTTAGCGAGCGATCTCGACCCAGGGGGGGCAGAAAAGCCCACTAGACACCAGGGATTTATGTATAGTTGTAAAGGAAGCGACCCCTTGGGGAAGGGTCGCTTCCTAGGGCCATCATTTTTCAATGCAGACTTTTCTGCCCCCCCTGGGTGCAGATCGCCCATGTTAGTGCGTTATCTGGACCCAGGGGGGGCAGAAAAGCCCACTAGACACCAGGGATTTATTTCTAATTGTAAAGGAAGTGACCCCCTTGGGGAAGGGTCGCTTCCTAGTGGCCCATAATTTTTTGTAGACTTGTCTGCCCCCCCCTGGGGGCAGATCACCCATTTTTTGGGCCACATCTGGACCCAGGGGGGGTAGAAAAGCCCACTAGACACCAGGGATTTTAGTATATTTATAACGGAAGCGACCCCTTGGGCAAGGGTCGCTTCCAGGGGGCATTTGTAAATATTGTAGACTATTCTGCCCCCCCCCCCCTGGGGGCGAAGTGGCTGTTTTTTTTTACAGTTTCTGGTCCCAGGGGGGGGGGGGGGTAGAAAAGCCCACTGTACTCCAGGTTTTTGTTTTTTATAGGGAGCGACCCCTTGGCCAAGGGTTGCTTCCTTTGGCCCATTTGTTTTCAGTATGTTCTGCCGTGTCTTTATTTGGCCTCTCTGCCCTCCGTAGGGTTGCTTCCAGGGGGCCCACGTTTATAATGATTTATAATCTTCCCCCCTTGGGGACAGACACCCCATTTGTGACATACCCTGTGACATAGCCTGTTGTAATGTGTGCTGTTTTTTTTTCTCTTTAGAGTGTTGCAGTGTGCGGTTCCGTTACTGGTTGTTCTGCTGTTTCTGTAGTTGTATGTGTTTGGTAAGAGACCTCTTTTTTGTTCAATTGTACTGTGATTGTATTTTTTTGAAAAGTGTGTAGTAAAATACGAGTATGTTTGGTTTCTGTTTGTTGTGATTGTAAAACATGTTTTGCATTTGTTTTTGATGTGTCCTTCTGTAGATGTAAGTGTGTTTTCTTCTTCTTTCTAGTGGGATATCGTTGCCCCTTTGCTGTGTCTTTGCAGAGTAGGTGCTGGTGAGTGTAGTTGTGTCTTGTAAGTGAATTGTATAAATTTTCTAAATTAGTTTTTTTTTGGAAAAGGCTTACATTTTTCATCTTACTCTGCGCAGTGTTGGGGTTGTTGTTGTTTGTGCAGACTCCTTTATTTGTAAGGATAATGGCTAGCCGCCGGATTACTGCTCAGCAAGTTGTTGGATTGCTTTTTGATTCTTCCTCTGACCATGGTCCAGAGTCTGACTCTGATTCTGAACCAGAGGTGGGAGGTGAAGATTCAGGTAGTGAGTTTTCTCTACACATGGCTTCATCTGATGATGAAGACACTCTGAGTGCTGATGAAGCTACTTTTGGTGTGGATGATGTGCCTGTGGTTGCGGAGGACATTGCTGCGCCTGTGGTTGCAGAGGACATTGTTGTGTCTGTGGTTGCGGAGGAGATTCCTGTGCCAATAGTGCGGCAAGAGACATCTGGGCTGCAGCCTGGGGTTGCTAGTATTCCTGTTGGTGCAGTAAGACGAGAGGCAGCTGGGCGGCAGCCTGCGGCTGCAAGACTTGATGTTGAAAGTTCTGACCTCTGGGTTGCACCAGGCATGGTGCAGCCGGCATTGCCTGAATTTACTGGTGTTCCAGGGTGTAGGGTGAACACAGAAAACTTTTTGCCTATTGATTTTTTCAAGTTGTTTATGGATGATGTGTTTGTGGCAGAGATTGTAGAGCAGACTAATTTGTATGCTGAAAATTTTTTGAGGGTGAACAGTGCCAGCCTTAAGCCCCACGCTAGAGCTACCCGGTGGACTCCCACAAATTTGGAGGAGATGAAAAAGTTTTTGGGTTTAACTTTTTTGATGGGCTTGCTTAGGAAACCATCAATGGCTTCATATTGGTCTACTAGTCCCTTGATGGCTACAGCTATATTTCCGGCAGTCATGAGTCGTGATCGGTATTTGCTTCTGCTTCGGATGATGCATTTTGTTGACAATAGTCTTGCTTTGCCACGAGATCACCCTGATTGTGACCGTCTTTTCAAGATTCGGCCTGTCATTGATCATTTCGTTGATCGATTTTCTGAGATCTTTTATCCTGGGAAAGAAATTGCAGTGGACGAGTCTTTGCTGTTGTTCAAAGGCCGCTTGGTATTTCGGCAATACATTCCTAGTAAGAGGGCACGCTATGGAATCAAACTGTATATGCTGTGTGACAGTGAGACTGGATATGTCTCTAATTTCAGGGTGTACACTGGTAAGGAATCCAGGATTACCCCCCTGGTTGTCCGTCGACTTTTGGAGTGACTGAGAAAATTGTGTGGGAACTTGGTCGTGGATTTTTTAACAAAGGCCATCATTTGTATGTCGATAACTTCTACACTGGTGTGCGGTTGTTCAGGGAATTGGGCAAAGTGGACACTGTTGCTTGTGGCACAATCCGCTCAAACCGTAAAGGTTTCCCAAAAGAACTTGTGTGTCAGAAGCTTGCTCGGGAACAGTGTAGTGCATTGCGTTGTGAGGAGCTTCTAGCTGTGAAGTTTTCAGACAGGAGAGATGTCTACATGTTGACTACAATACATGATGAAAGCACTGAACCGGTGACTGTTTGGGGTCAGGTTGCAGAAGTGCGCAAACCTGTGTGCATAATGCACTACAATAAGTACATGGGTGGTGTTGACAGAGTAGATCAGAGGTTGGAACCGTATGCTGCTCTTCGTAAGGCTTACATTTGGTACAAGAAGTTGGCTATCCATCTTTTCCACTTGGCAACCTTTAATGCTTTTGTTGTGTTCCAGAAATCTTGTCCCCAGTCAAAGATTACTTTTGAAAAGTTTCAGGAGTCTGTAATAGGCAGCCTTGTTTTAGTTGAACAGGCAAGTGTTCCTAGAGTTGGAGTGGTGGAGGATATTGCCAGATTGAAAGATCGCCATTTTCCTGGTCAAATTCCTCCTACAACCTCAAAAGACTTTCCCAGTCGGAGATGTAGAGTCTGTTGGCGAAGAGGTTTGCGGAAGGAGGTTCGTATGTACTGCCCTGACTGCCCTTCAAACCCCGGGCTGTGTGTACCTGCTTGTTATAGATTGTACCACACGCAAAAGAATTTTTGGGAGTATCAATGAGTGGTAAAGTGAACTGGTTGGTCTTATTGTTCAGTTTCAAAGTTTGCATTTGTGTAGTCTTTTTAGTGTAGTTGTTGAGTTAGTAGATTTGTATCAATTTGCAATTTGTTTTTGTTTTTCTTTAATTTTAAAAAAAAACTAAAGTATGATGTTGGTTTGCGTGTAGTGTCCATTGTCTGACGGTGTGCATGGTTTGGCGCTTGGCTGCCGGTGTCTGTGGACTGGTGCTTGTCTCGCGGTGTCTGTGGACTGGTGCTTGTCTGGCGGTGTGCGTGGTCTGGTGTTTTGTTGGCCATGTGCGTGCTCTTGCGCTTGCCTGGTGTTGTGTTTGGATTTGTCCTTGGCTGGTGGTGTGCGTGGAGTGGTGCTTGGCTGGTGGTGTGCGTGGAGTGGCGCTTGGCTGGTGGTGTGCGTGGAGTGATACTTGGCTGTCTGTGCACGAAGTGGTGCTTGGCTGGCGGTGTGTGTGGAGTTGCGCTTGGCTGGTGGTGTGTGTGGAGTTGCGCTTGGCTGGTGGTGTGTGTGGAGTGACGCTTGGCTGGTGGTGTGTGTGGAGTGGCGCTTGGCTGGTGGTGTGCGTGGAGTGCTACTTGGCTGTCTGTGCACGGAGTGGTGCTTGCCTGGCGGTGTTTGTGGAGTGGCACTTGGCTTGGGGTGTGCGTGGAGTGGTGCTTGTCTGGTGGTGTGTGTGGAGTGGTACTTGCCTGTCGGTGTGCGCTGAGTGGTGTTTGGCTGGCGGTGTGCATGGTCCGGTGCTTGGATGGTGGTGCGCGTGGAGTGGCACTTGGCTGGCGGTGTGTGTGGAGTGGTACTTGGCTGTCTGTGCACGGAGTGGTGCTTGGCTGGCGTTGTGTGTGGAGTGCCCCTTGGCTTGCAGTGTGCGTGGTGTGTTGCTTGGCTGGTGGTGTGTGTGGAGTGGTACTTGGCTGTCGGTGTGCGCTGAGTGGTTTTTGGCTAGTGGTGTGCATGGTCTGGTGCTTGGGTGGTGGTGTCGGTGGACTGGCGCTCGGCTGGCGGTGTGTGAGTAGTTACTTTGGTCACTACACACACTGCTAGGTGAGTGACACTCCACGCAGTCCATCATTTTGTGTTGTTGAAATTTCAGAAATGTGGGCGTGTGAAAGTGATGGGCCCTTGAATGGCGCTGTCTGCTGGTGGGAGTGTTGAAATGTGATGGGTCCGCGGCTGGCGGTGTGAATGTTTTGTATGTGTCACACGTACGAAAGGTGTATGAATGGCCTGTAAAGAGGTTGGTGCCTTGACGTGGCTTTACAGCTCACGAGCTGTGAGTCAGTGGTTCAGTTTATCATACTTTCAATTATACGCAGTGTATTTCATTTTTTTGAAATTACTTGCAAATACAATTGTATGTACAGAATCATCACTCACCCTCGTGCCAAATCCAACCAGAATGTGTGTGTGCTTGCGGATTTGATGGCTGTGCAGTAATGTTTGTCTTTTATCTCTTTCTGAAGTAGGGTGTACCTTGTCCCTTATTGTGATTGTTGTAATGTGTTGCTGTTCTTTCCGGATGGTGTCAATGGTCTGGTTTGTATCAGGTATGAAAGGCGCGTGAATGGCCTGTAAAACGGTTGGTGCCTTGTCGTGGCTTTACAGCTCACGAGTTGCGAGTCACTGGTTCGGTTTTTATGCATTTATTTATTGACAGAGCATTTCATTTTTTGAAATATCTTGTTAATTAAATTTTATGTACTGAACCATCACTCGCCCTCGTGCCAAATCCAACCTGTATGTGTGTGTCTTTGAGGAATAGTTAGCCGTGCCTTGAATGTTTGACTTTTGAGTAACTCTGTTACGGTGTACATTATAGCCATAAATAACTTACTAAATTTAGTTATTATTGTTAAACCATGGAAGTATATGGTCATGTCTTTCTGGTGAATTCTATTGTTGATTTTTATCCAGAATCTCCTGCAAACTTGAAATTGTCTGTCACAATTTCCTTGAATCACACGCTCTCAAATTGAAAACTTAATTCTCCACTGTACGATTTGGACCGTTTCCTGTTGCAGCCACTATGCCTACCCACGCAAGTGAGGTACCATTTTTATCGGGAGACCTGGGGGAACGCTGGGTGGAAGGAAATTTGTGTGTGCCCAGTGATGCCACGCTTTCCCATGCAAAAAAGTGTGAAAAAAATGATTTTTTTTAGCTAAAATTGAGGTTTGCAAGGGATTCTGGG
This sequence comes from Lissotriton vulgaris, assembly GCF_964263255.1. NCBI lineage: Eukaryota > Metazoa > Chordata > Amphibia > Caudata > Salamandridae > Lissotriton > Lissotriton vulgaris. The sequence continues at coordinate 48,637 of NW_028251924.1, forward strand.
TAAAGGAACGATGGAGGATCCATGCAAGCCATACCTCCTTGGAAGCCCCTGGGTGTCTACTTTTCAGAAATGTGTGGGTTCGGTAGGTTTCCCTAGATGGCCGTCTAGCACGGGGCCAAAAACCCAGGTAACCCCTCTTGCAAAAGCTGGTGGTATTGAATGTCAATCCCACCAGCTTTTGAAAGAGGGGTTACCTGGGTTTTTGGCCCCGTGCGAGACGGCCATGTAGGAAAACCTACCAAACCCACACATTTATGAAAAGTAGACATCCGGGGGCTTCCAAGGAGGTATGGCTTGCGTGGATCCTCCAACGTTCCTTTACCCAGAATCCCTTGCAAACCTCAATTTTTGCAGAAAAAGTCAGTTTTTTCACACTTTTTTGTGTGGGAAAGCGTGGCGTCACTGGGCTCACACAAATTTCCTCCCACCCAGCGTTCCCCCAGGTCTCCCGATAAAAATGGTACCTCACTTGCGTGGGTAGGCATAGTGGCTGCAACAGGAAACGGTCCAAATCGTACGGTGGAGAAATTGCAATACCCAAATGCAAAACAACCTTGATTTTGGGGGGGGGGCACCTGAGTCTTTGGCCCGGGGCTCGGTGGTATTCTTTGGAAACTACCAAACCCAAACAGTTCTGAAAAGTAGACACCCGGGGGAGTCCAGGGAGATATGGCATGCGTAGGTCCCCCAATGTTTTCCTACCCAGAACTCCTTGCAGACCTTAAAATTAGGTAAAAATATCACTTTTCCAAACTTTTTTGCGTGGGATCTCCGTGCCGGCAAAAATGTCCTACCACCCAGCGTTCCCCTTGTTCTCCCGAGTAAAAGGATACCTCACTTGTGTGGGTGGGCCAAAGGCCTGTGTCTAAGGCAGGGGGCTTAATTTGTATAGCTCAAATACTACTTTTTCAAAATTCATTTTCGGACTGTTCTGCTTTGGGGCACCCACACAAGTGAGGTATCATTTTACTCGGGAGAAGAAGGGGAACGCTGGGTGGTAGGACATTTTTGCCGGCACGGTGATTCCACGCAAAAAAGTTTGAAAAAGTGATTATTTTACCTAATTTTAAGGTTTGCAAGGTGTTCTGGGTAGGAAAACGTTCGGGGACCCACGCATGCCATACCTCCCTGGACTCCCCCGGGGGTCTACTTTTCAGAACTGTTTGGGTTTTGTACTTTCCAAAGAATACCACCGAGCCCCGGGTCAAAAACTCAGGTGCCCCCCCCCCAAAATCAAGGTTGTTTTGCAATTTGGGATTGTAAATTCACCACCGTACAATTTGAACCATTTCCTTTCGCAGCCACTATGCCTACCCACGCAAGTGAGGTACCATTTTTCTCGGGAGACCTGGGGGAATGCTGGGTGGGTAGAAATTTGTGTGAGCCCAGTGACGCCACGCTTTCCCACACACAAAAAAATGAGAAAAAACTGACTTTTTCTGCAAAAATTGAGGTTTGCAAGGGATTCTGTGTAAAGGAACGTTGGAGGATCCACGCAAGCCATACCTCCTTGGAAGCCCCCGGGTGTCTTCTTTTCCTAAATGTGTGGGTTTGGTAGGTTTTCCTACATGGCCGTCTCGCACGGGGCCAAAAACCCAGGTAACCCCACTTTCAAAAGCTGGTGGGATTGACATTCAATACCACCAGCTTTTGCAAGAGGGGTTACCTGGGTTTTTGGCCCCGTGCGAGACGGCCATGTCGGGAAACCTACCAAACCCACACATTTCTGAAAAGTAGACACCCGGGGGCTGCCAAGGAGGTATGGCTTGCGTGGATTCTCCAACGTTCCTTTACCCGGAATCCCTTGCAAACCTCAATTTTTGATGGAAAAATCAGTTTTTACACACTTTTTTTGTGTGGGAAAGCGTGGCGTCACTGGGCTCACACAAATTTCCTCCCACCCAGCGTTCCCCCAGGTCTCCCGATAAAAATGGTACCTCACTTGCGTGGGTAGGCATAGTGGCTGCAACAGGAAACGGTCCAAATCGTACGGTGGAGACATTACAATAACCAATAGCAAGATTACCTTCTTTTTTTTGGGGGGGGACTGAGTTTTTGGACCGGGGCTCGGCGGGCATCTTTGGAAACTACCAAACCCAAACAGTTCTGAAAACTAGACACCCGGGGGAGTCCAGGGAGGTATGGCATGCGTGGGTCCCCCAATGTTTTCCTACCCAGAAATCCCTGCAAACCACAAATTTAGGTTAAAAAAAACAGTTTTCCATACATTTTTGCGTGGGATCGCCGTGTCGGCACAAATGTCCTACCACCCTGCGTTCCCCTTGTTCTCCCGAGTAAAATGATACCTCACTTGTGTGGGTGGGCCAAAGGCCTGTGACTAAGGCAGGGGGGCTTAATTTGTTACACTGAAATACTACTTTTTTCAACATTCGTTTTTGGCCTGTTCTGCTTTGGGGCACCCACACAAGTGAGGTATCCTTTTACTCGGGAGAACAAGGGGAGCGCTGGGTGGTAGAACATTTTTGCCGGCACGGTGATTCCACGCAAAAAAGTTTGAAAAAGTGATTATTTTACCTAATTTTAAGGTTTGCAAGGTGTTCTGGGTAGGAAAACGTTCGGGGACCCACGCATGCCATACCTCCCTGGACTCCCCCGGAGGTCTACTTTTCAGAACTGTTTGGGTTTTGTACTTTCCAAAGAATACCACCGAGCCCCGGGCCAAAAACTCAGGTGCCCCCCCCCCCCAAAAATCAAGGTTGTTTTGCAATTTGGGATTGTAAATTCACCACCGTACAATTTGAACCATTTCCTTTCGCAGCCACTATGCCTACCCACGCAAGTGAGGTACCATTTTTCTCGGGAGACCTGGGGGAACGCTGGGTGGGTAGAAATTTGTTGATGCACGCAGATTCCGGAACTTTCCACCACAGAAATGTGAGGAAAATGCGTTTTCTTTTCCAATTTCTTAGCTTTGCAAGGGATTCTGGGTAAGAGAACCTGGGGGTAGGCAGTCGAGTGACCCCATCCTGAATTCCCCTGGGTGTCTACTTTTCAAAAATGTATAGGTTTGCTAGGTTTCCCTAGGTGCCGGCAGAGCTAGGGTTCAAAAACAAAAGGTAGTCTCTTTGCCCAAAACGTGCACAATTTCACTGAAAAATTGAGTTGTGACCATGTTGCGTTTTGCACTGTTTCCTGTCGCAGCCACTATGCCTACCCAGGCAAATGAGATACCATTTTTCTCGGGAGACCTGGGGGAACGCTGGGTGGGTGGTAATTTGTTGATCCACGCAGATTCCAGAACTTTCCACCACAGAAATGTGAAGAAAATGCGTTTTATTTTTCCAATTTCTTAGCTTTGCAAGGGATTCTGGGTAAGAGAACCTGGGGGTAGGCAGTCGAGTGACCCTATCCTGAATTCCCCTGGGTGTCTACTTTTCAAAAATGTATAGGTTTGCTAGGTTTCCCTAGGTGCCGGCAGAGCTAGAGTTCAAAAACAAAAGGTAGTCTCTTTGCCCAAAACGTGCACAATTTCACTGAAAAATTGAGTTGTGACCACGTTGCGTTTTGCACTGTTTCCTGTCGCAGCCACTATGCCTACCCAGGCAAGTGAGGTACCATTTTTCTCGGGAGACCTGGGGGAACGCTGGGTGGGTGGAAATTTGTTGATCCACGCAGATTCCGGAACTTTCCACCACAGAAATGTGAGGAAAATGCGTTTTTTTTTTCCAATTTCTTAGCTTTGCAAGGGATTCTGGGTAAGAGAACCTGGGGGTAGGCAGTCGAGTGACCCCATCCTGAATTCCCCTGGGTGTCTACTTTTCAAAAATGTATAGGTTTGCTAGGTTTCCCTAGGTGCCGGCAGAGCTAGGGTTCAAAAACAAAAGGTAGTCTCTTTGCCCAAAACGTGCACAATTTCACTGAAAAATTGAGTTGTGACCACGTTGCGTTTTGCACTGTTTCCTGTCGCAGCCACTATGCCTACCCAGGCAAGTGAGGTACCATTTTTCTCGGGAGACCTGGGGGAACGCTGGGTGGGTGGAAATTTGTTGATACACGCAGATTCCGGAATTTTCCACCACAGAAATGTGAGGAAAATGCGTTTTTTTTTCCAATTTCTTAGCTTTGCAAGGGATTCTGGGTAAGAGAACCTGGGGGTAGGCAGTCGAGTGACCCCATCCTGAATTCCCCTGGGTGTCTACTTTTCAAAAATGTATAGGTTTGCTAGGTTTCCCTAGGTGCCGGCAGAGCTAGGGTTCAAAAACAAAAGGTAGTCTCTTTGCCCAAAACGTGCACAATTTCACTGAAAAATTGAGTTGTGACCACGTTGCGTTTTGCACTGTTTCCTGTCGCAGCCACTATGCCTACCCAGGCAAGTGAGGTACCATTTTTCTCGGGAGACCTGGGGGAACGCTGGGTGGGTGGAAATTTGTTGATCCACGCAGATTCCGGAACTTTCCACCACAGAAATGTGAGGAAAATGCGTTTTTTTTTCCAATTTCTTAGCTTTGCAAGGGATTCTGGGTAAGAGAACCTGGGGGTAGGCAGTCGAGTGACCCCATCCTGAATTCCCCTGGGTGTCTACTTTTTAAAAATGTATAGGTTTGCTAGGTTTCCCTAGGTGCCGGCAGAGCTAGGGTTCAAAAACAAAAGGTAGTCTCTTTGCCCAAAACGTGCACAATTTCACTGAAAAATTGAGTTGTGACCACGTTGCGTTTTGCACTGTTTCCTGTCGCAGCCACTATGCCTACCCAGGCAAGTGAGGTACCATTTTTCTCGGGAGACCTGGGGGAACGCTGGGTGGGTGGAAATTTGTTGATCCACGCAGATTCCGGAACTTTCCACCACAGAAATGTGAGGAAAATGCGTTTTTTTTCTCCAATTTCTTAGCTTTGCAAGGGATTCTGGGTAAGAGAACCTGGGGGTAGGCAGTGGAGTGACCCCATCCTGAATTCCCCTGGGTGTCTACTTTTCAAAAATGTATAGGTTTGCTAGGTTTCCCTAGGTGCCGGCAGAGCTAGGGTTCAAAAACAAAAGGTAGTCTCTTTGCCCAAAACGTGCACAATTTCACTGAAAAATTGAGTTGTGACCACGTTGCGTTTTGCACTGTTTCCTGTCGCAGCCACTATGCCTACCCAGGCAAGTGAGGTATCATTTTTCTCGGGAGACCTGGGGGAACGCTGGGTGGGTGGAAATTTGTTGATCCACGCAGATTCCGGAACTTTCCACCACAGAAATGTGAGGAAAATGCGTTTTTTTTTCAATTTCTTAGCTTTGCAAGGGATTCTGGGTAAGAGAACCTGGGGGTAGGCAGTTGAGTGACCCCATCCTAAATTCCCCTGGGTGTCTACTTTTCAAAAATGTATAGGTTTGCTAGGTTTCCCTAGGTGCCGGCAGAGCTAGGGTTCAAAAACAAAAGGTAGTCTCTTTGCCCAAAACGTGCACAATTTCACTGAAAAATTGAGTTGTGACCACGTTGCGTTTTGCACTGTTTCCTGTCGCAGCCACTATGCCTACCCAGGCAAGTGAGGTACCATTTTTCTCGGGAGACCTGGGGGAACACTGGGTGGGTGGAAATTTGTTGATCCACGCAGATTCCGGAACTTTCCACCACAGAAATGTGAGGAAAATGCGTTTTTTTTTCCAATTTCTTAGCTTTGCAAGGGATTCTGGGTAAGAGAACCTGGGGGTAGGCAGTCGAGTGACCCCATCCTGAATTCCCCTGGGTGTCTACTTTTCAAAAATGTATAGGTTTGCTAGGTTTCCCTAGGTGCCGGCAGAGCTAGGGTTCAAAAACAAAAGGTAGTCTCTTTGCCCAAAACGTGCACAATTTCACTGAAAAATTGAGTTGTGACCACGTTGCGTTTTGCACTGTTTCCTGTCGCAGCCACTATGCCTACCCACGCAAGTGAGGTACCATTGTTTTCGGGAGACCTGGGGGAACACTGGGTGGGTGGAAATTTGTTGATCCAAGCAGATTCCAGAACTTTCCTCCACAGAAATGTGAGGAAAATGTGTTTTTTTTGTCAAATTCGTAGGTTTGCAAGGGATTCTGGGTAACAAGACCTGGTGGTAGGCAGTCAAGTCACCCCATCCTGAATTCCCCTGGGTGTCTACTTTTCAAAAATGTATAGGTTTGCTAGGTTTCCCTAGGTGCCGGCAGAGCCAGGGTGCAAAAACTACAGGTAGGCACTTTGCTAAAAAAGGGTCAATTTGTAACTGCAAAATTTAGGTGTCACCACTTTGCATTTTGCGCCGTTTCCTGTCGCAGGCACAAGGGCGACCCACACAAGTGAGGTACCGTTTTTATCGGGAGACTTGGGGTAATTCAGATTTGTAAATCAACTGTTATTACCAATTGAGCTTTTGCGCATTTCTCCCTTTCAATGAAAGACATTGTGTAAAAAAAAAATAATTTTGAAAAATGACCAATAATTCTCATGCTAGTATGAGTATTCCCAATTTTGAAAATTAGCAATAATATACTGTTTCTGAACTCTATATTTTGTACCCAATTCAGAAATACATAGGTGTCTTTCATACAGATTTTTCCATGTATACATTTTCCAAGACAAAGTGCTCTATACCCAGTAAATGAAAAAATACCATTGCAAGTTGCTGCTCAGTTTTTGGATCTGGGTTCGTCGGGTTCTTGGTGAAACTACAAGTCCTATATATCCCCACAACCAGGAAGGTCTAACGGATGTAACGGTATATTGCTTTCTAAGAGCTGTCAAAACTAGAAAAAGTTATAGGTGAAAACGTTGAGACAAAAGGCTGTTTTTTTCAACAAATTTTCAATTATTCCAATATTTAACTGTTAGTTTCTATAAAGAAACCTTCATGGATTTAGACAAATTACCCCTTTCTGAATTCAGAATGTTGTCTACTTTTTGAAAATGTACAGCTTTCTAGGATCCATTATTGCTTTCAAACTTATTTCTACCATTAACTGGAAGGAGGTGGAAAGCTCTAAAAATAGCAAAAATAGGCTATGTCCCAGAAAAATGCCAAAACTGTGTGAAAATGTCGGTTCTCTGACAAAAGACTGTCATTTCCTAAAAGCTGAGAAAATGGAGATTTCAGCCCCACAAACCCTTTTTTGATAACATTTTCAGGGAAAAACCCAGAGGCTTTCATTTGCAGGCCGTTTTTCCCATTTTTCTGAAAAAAACAAAAAAATCACTATATTTTGGTTAATTTCTGGGACCCCTCCTAGGGAATCCACAAACCCTAGGCACCTTTAGAATCCACATGATGTTGGAAGAAAAGGACGCAAATTTGGCGTGGATACCTTATGTGGTCAAAAAGTTACAAGGGCCTAAGCGCGCACTACCCCAAATCGCCAAAAAAGGGCTTAGCACAGGAGGGGAAAAGGCCTAGCAGCGAAGGGGTTAACAAGATTAACTCCATCAGTGAGGATGTAGGAGTTTCAGAGAGCACCGAGTCCTGTGTAGTATTTCTGACTGGGATTGCTGGGTAGCTTGTCCTTAAGCTTTCTTGATGTATTGGGGATTTTTGCAGTGGTTGATGTTGTTGGAATTGATCTGGTGCGCCTCCCCAGATAACGCTCTGGTTCTGGTCTTCGTTTCCCCTGTGATCCTCAATCCCTTGTGACAACAGTGAGAACATCTTTGGTGATGATGATAGGCGAGGCGCCGAGATTTGGTGGTTTTGGCTCTGCAGTGTCTGGTTTAAAGATTTGCGGTTCACCCCAACTTCCTCGTTATCAGGGTTGACTTCTTCCTGGGGTTCTCCTTTGTTTGACCGTCTCTGATTTTCCTCTGGCAAGCCTGAATTTTCACCGATTTCTCCGCCAATTTCCACTATTTCTTCATCTAGAACCGATGTTATTGCTCGGTTTAATGATTTATAGTGTTTGCCTACAAATTCCTTTATGGACTTTGACGCTGCCGTGTTCTCTTTCTGTTTATTAGTTGTTTGATTGCATCCTCTTCTTGCCTTCTGGGCGTTCTTCGTTGCTCTTTTGACTTTTCTTTTCTTTCATCTCCCTTTACTATTTTCCATTGATGATGCATGGCTTTCCTGGCTTTCATCCAGAGATTTTGAGCCCTCCAATGATTTACTCCTTCCTAGTTCATCCGGTAATTTTTGGCCTCTTTTGGGTGCCATTTCTAGGCAAAAACTGTTGTTATACTAAAGGTGGTAACACATAATTATTACTTTTAATAAAAGATGCTCACTTACCTCTGTTCTGCCTTAGTTGCCTTCCGCCTGCTGCCTTGCCCCACTAATATTTCTGGCGAATTTAAATTCTCTGACTTCTCTGTAGGTTTTTAATCTTTTTGCGGGCTGAAGCGTCAATTACGCTCCCTTTGTTGCCAGCTTCCAGCTCCGAGGTTTCACAATGTAGTATCTTGCAGACTCAGCTGATCCAGCTTATAGTCCGAGTCTGCAAGAATGGGGGCTGCTTGGGGCTGTATTGGAGCTTACGGTCCGTAGCGTTCTCTGCAGCAGCTGTTTGTTCAGTGGCACGTCGTGCTCGGCGAGTCCTCCTGCTCGCGCTGCTCCCGCTCCCGCACCCGCTCCCCTCGTCTCTCCCTGCGACTCCCCGTGGGCTCATCTGTTATCCGCGGCTGGGGAGGAGGTCAATGTCAGTTATCCCGCTTGCCTGCCTGCCGCTAAGATCCGGCAGACAAGGGCTTGCTCCGTGTCCTCATGCGCCGAGTCCCCGCGTTGCTTACTCCACTCCGCTCCGCTCTGTCCTTCGGCGATCTCTGCACTTGGTCTGGAGGGACGTGGTTAGGCACGGCACGGCTAGGCTCAACTAGGCGAACAGGGCCTGATGCTTAATCAGCCGCTGGCATAGGGACTGATGTGTAATCAGAAGCTGGCATTGGGACTGATGCCTAATCAGAAGCTGGCATAGGGAATGATGCGTAATGAGAAGATGACATAGGGCCTGATGCATAATCAGACGCTGGCATAAGGACTGATGTGTAATCAGAAGCCGGCATGGGGACTGATGCCTATTCAGAAGCTGACATAGGGCCTGATGAGTAATTAGAAGCTGACATAGGGCCTGATGCTTAATCAGACTCTGGCATAGGGACTGATGTGTAATCAGATGCTGGCATAGAGACTGATGAGTAATCAGAAGCTGGCATAGGGCCTGATGCCGATCAGATGCTGGCATAGAGACTGATGAGTAATCAGAAGCCGGCATACGGCCTGATGCTTAATGAGACACTGGCATAGGGCCTGATCCCTAATCAGATGCTGGCATAGAGACTGATGTGTAATCAGAAGCTGGCATAGGGACTGATGCGTACTGAGAAGCTGACATAGGGCCTGATGCTTAATCAGACGCCTGCATAGGGACTGATGTGTAATCAGAAGCTGGCATAGGGACTGATGCCTAATCAGAAGCTGACATAGGGACTAATGCGAAATGAGAAGCTGACATAGGGCCTGTTGCTTAATCAGACGCTGGCATAGGGACTGATGTGTAATCAGAAGCTGGCATAGGGACTCATGCGTAATGAGAAGCTGACATAGGGCCTGATGCTTAATCAGACGCTGGCATAGGGACTGATGTGTAATCAGAAGCTGGCATAGGGACTGATGCGTAATCAGAAGCTGGCATAGGGACTCGTGTAATGAAAAGCTGACATAGGGCCTGATGCCTAATCAGTCACTGGCATAGGGCCTGATGCTTAATCAGACGCTGGCATAGGGCCTGATGCTTAATCAGACACTGGCATAGGGCCTGATGCATAATCAGAAGCCGGCATAGGGACTGATGCATAATCAGATGCTGGCATAGAGACTGATGAGTAATCAGAAGATGGCATAGGGCCTGATGCCTAATCAGATGCTGGCATGGAGACTGATGAGTAATCAGAAGCCGGCATAGGGCCTGATGCTTAATCAGACAGTGTAAAAAAACGGAGTTTGGTCCTGGGACAGAGGGTCAGCTGGACCTTATAATACTGAAAAACAGAAACAATGCTGGCCCTCAGGATAATTTAACCTCACAATTTATGAGAATGCAAACAAGGGGAAAACCTTTTGTTTGTATGGGTTATTTTATTTAAACCCTTTTTGGTCAAATTTTAGTCATTTTGAAAAACATTTTATGGGTGAGAAAAAACACTAGTTACAAACATTTACACTATTTACAACTATCATACATGTGACTATCATACAGCAATCAAAAACTAACATATATACAAATGAATCCACAATTATATACAAGCTTCTTTTACAAGAGAAAACAACAATTCGACCATCACAAATAATCAATCTTTGCGAGAATTCAAATCATTAGAATGCCCCACCAGGGTCAAAAAAACAGAAAAAGGCAACAATAAATTGAATTAGAACTCTTCAATCAGTTAAAGTTAACAAATCACTTAAGACTTTGTAACATCAAAGAAATGCCTATTTGCCGTTTTGCCGACGCGTTTCGAATCTGGATGCAATCTCAGATTCTCTTCAGGGCTCTGTCAATGTGGTATTCTACAAGAAGAAAGGAAGCTTATTTTAACCACCATTTATAAATTTGGGTCCCCTAACAAGACAGAAAGTCGCAGGGTTTTACCTTTTCGTATGGATAACGCGGTCCCGCGGTCCAATTATTCAAATGAGATAGGGCTTTTGGTTAGGCAGAAGTTCTGTTAAAAGAATATGTGAATGGGAATTGATTACCAGACCATTCAGAGACGCACAGTTAAATTGGTTCCACAACTGAAAAGCACACAAGTCCTACCTTGGGTTATAGAACACGGGGACGCTACTGTTTTCCTTCGCAATATGAATTGTCCGCTGGCAAGTCAATGGCGGTGCCGCCTAGAATGCAACAGACATGAGCTGTACTTACTGAAAAATATTATAGAGCCTATTGGCGGAGTTGCAGATGATTGCGACGGGACATACCTTAAGGTCTTAGTGAGGAACAGAGTGTGGTTGTTGTTACACCGATCCCAAGGATCTTTTGCTGACGGCTGCGGCAAGGGCTGGAATTACCTCCGCGGCGTGCCACAGGGTGTGCTTCAGTCGCGCTAGTTTCTGAAACAATTATTTTAAGTTATTAAGCACAAAAAACGCTGTGTTTTCTCCACTAAAGTCTAGGGACACGCTTACACCCACCTTACTCTCCAACTGATGGTCCAGGAAATGCGCACTCATAGGTGGAAAACCACCATGTGAGGTTCCTACATCATAGCAAACCCGCCGCTCGGCAATGTGGTCAATGTAGTTTCTCAGGCATGCAAAGGTATTACAGGCGAGAAATCTCTGATAGAGAGTTGAGCCTCGTTTGGGTACTGTTGAACTTGAGTATCAGATACGCTTCTTTCTTTAATAGCATTTGGTCACTATTTATACCCAAATTAGGTTGATTCAGATTGAACAGCACAGTCCACTTGAACTCGTTTCCCCATGATTCTGGTCAATGAAATGTTGCACAAGGGGCGCTGTGAGCACTTTGTTCTTAATGCGTGACCTATGTTACGTCATGCGTGTGTTAGCTTGTTGATTTGTCTTGCCTATATAGATTTTAGGACAAGGACAAATGATTGCATAAACCACATTTTTGGTTCTGCAGTTGGTGGAATTCGAGTGGGTCCACGTTGTGGTAGTGTGACGGAAAGTTTTCCCTTCAATGGTTGTATCACATGCGATACAATTCCCACATCTGTGGTGACCCTCAATTGGTTTAAGTCCCCATTTGGACAGTAAGTCGCTTTTCGATTTTGGTGTTATGATGTCTGCGCGGACCAATTGCTGGCCAATATTTTGGTTTTTTCTAAAAGCAAATATTGGACGGGGGAAAGGCATTCCCAGTTCTTCTAGCAAATGCCAGTGTTTCAGAACCATCTGTCTTATTTTATGGGTTTCTGCACAGAATGTGGTAACCCAGACCAAACTCTCAAGTTCACGTTTATTTTTTGTCTCAAAGAGGCATTCTCTAGGTGTATGATGCGCCCTCTTGAAAGAATGTTTCAGTAATTTTTTGGGGTAACCCCGTTGCACCAACTCATCACAGAAATGTTGGCCATGTTGTTCAAACTGTTCAACTTCTGAGCAATTTCTCCGAATCCGGAGAAGTTGCCCATATGGTAAGTTCGCCCTCAAGTTTCTCGGATGCGAACTGCCATAATGAAGGATGGTGTTTTTATCCGTTGTCTTTTTAAATAGTGATGATTTCAAAGTACCTCCCTCATTCCTTATTTCTACATCAAGAAAGGTCATTTTGACGTTGCTTGAGTCCAGTGAAAATTGTATATCACGATGTCTTGAATTTAACCAGTGGTGAAAGTTACTCAAGTCGGAGTGGCTCCCCTGCCACAGGAGCCACACGTCGTCGATGTAACGATACCAGTGCATTATATTTTGTGAATAAGGATTGTTTTTCTCTATGAATCTTTTTTCATATTCGGCCATATAGAGTACGGCCATTTCAGGAGCATAAGGGCACCCCATCGCGGTGCCCTTAACCTGCATGTAGTCGTCATTGAAGCGAAAATAATTCTTTTTCAGAGTTATTTCAGCCAGTCTCAGTATGAAGGATGTGGGGACTTTATGAGGTCTCTCTCTGGAGTCAAGATAGAGTTCGATCACCTCTAACGCTTCCTCCTGCGGGATTTGCGTGTAGAGGGACGTCACATCCATTGTCACCATTAGTTGTAATGTGTCATCAAACGGAGTGCCCTCCACTTTTAACAGAAAATCCGTGGTGTCCCGTAAATAAGCCTTAACTTTGCTCACAAACGGCTTCAAAAAGAAGTCCACAAATTTGGATAAAGGCTCAAGGCACGAATCACACCCCGAAACGATGGGACGTCCGGGGGGATCGGACAAATTTTTATGGATCTTGGGCAAAAAATATGCCACCGGAGTTCTGGGAAATTTTTTGATTAAGAAATCCGTTTCTTTTGGGCCAAGAGACCACTGTCTTTACCATTTTGTACAACCTCAGCGATCAGGGATTGAATTTGTTGTAAGGGGTCTTCCGTCAATTTACGATACCATTCCTGATTATTTACGTGTGAACATCCTTCAGCTAAATATTTGTCTCTTGGCCAGATGACAACGGCACCGCCCTTGTCGGCTTGCTTTATTACCAATGAGGGATCTTCCTTGAGATTTTTTAATGCTGTCCGTTGTCCCTTAGTGATATTAGGTTTCACAAATTTCTGTTGATGTTCTAATTTATTGATGGATGACAAAAGAACTTGTTCGAAAGCAAGAACTTGCTTAGGTATGTTCTGAGTGGGTACAAAAGTGGATTTATTCCTGAGACCCGTAGTCTCCATGTTGCTAGTTGGAGGTTGGTTGGCAAAGAAAACTTTGAGGCGGATCTTGCGACAGAATTCTAACGTTTCCAACTTTATTTTAGTAAAGTCTGTACGTCTGGTGGGAACAAATTTTAGCCCCAGATTCAATACTGACAATGTCCGAGCTGATAGATTAAGCACGGTGGACGGATTTTCTACGACTTGTAGTAATTCCTCCGAGTTCGCATTTCCCATTGCGGTTTGAATCTTACTTTTGACTGCTGGCCTTTCTCTAAAAAAGGAGTTTGTTTTCTATTATTCCCAATACTGATGAGTAATCAGAAGCCGGCATAGGGCCTGATGCTTAATTAGACACTGGCATAGGGCCTGATGCCTGATGCCTAATCAGATGCTGGCATAGAGGCTGATGTGTAATCAGAAGCTGATATGGGGCCTGATACATCATCAGAGGCCGGCGTAGGGCCTAATGCATAATCAGAAGCCGGCATAGGGACTGATGCTTAATCAGAAGCTGGCATAGGGACTGATGAGTAATCAGAAGCTTAATGAGAAACTGGCATAGGGACTCATGCCTAATGAGAAGCTGGCATAGGGACTCATGCATAATGAGAAGCTGACATAGGGCCTGATGCTTAATCAGACGCTGGCATAGGGACTGATGTGTAATCAGAAGCTGGCATAGGGACTGATGCCTAATCAGAAGCTGGCGTAGGGCCTGATGCCTAATCAGATGCTGGCATAGAGACTGATGAGTAATCACAAGTGGGCATAGTGCCTGATACCTAATCGGATGCTGGGATAGAGACTGATGAGCAATCAGAAGCTGGCATCGGGCCTGATGCTTAATCAGACGCTGGCATAGGGCCTGATGCTTAATTAGATGCTGGCATAGGGACTCATGCGTAATGAGAAGCTGGCATAGGGACTCATGCGTAATGAGAAGCTGATATAGGGACTCATGCGTAATGAGAAGCTGTCATAGGGCCTGATATATAATCAGAGGCCGACATAGGGACTGATGTGTAATCAGAAGCCGGCATAGGGACTGATGCGTAATCAGAAGCCGGCATAAGGACTGATGCATATTCAGAAGCTGGCATAGGGACTGATGCCTAATCAGAAGCTGGCATAGGGACTGATGCCTAATCAGAAGTTGGCATAGGGACTGATGCCTAATCAGAAGCTGGCATAAGGACTCATGCATATTGAGAAGCTGACATAGGGCCTGATGCTTAATCAGACGCTGGCATAGGGACTGATGTGTAATCAGAAGCTGGCATAGGGACCGATGCGTAATCAGAAGCGGGCATAGGGACTGATGCATATTCAGAAGCTGACATAGGGCCTGATGCTTAATCAGAGCCTGGCATAGGGCCTGATGAATAATCAGACGCTGGCATAGGGACTGATGTGTAATCAGAAGCTGGCATAGGGACTCACGCGTAATGAGAAACTGGCATAGGGTCTCATCCATAATGAGAAGCTGCCATAGGGACTCATGCGTAATGAGAAGCTGCCATAGGGCCTGATGCTTAATCAGACGCTGGCATAGGGACTGATGTGTAATCAGAAGCTGGCATAGGGACTGATGTGTAATCAGAAGCTGGCATAGGGACTTATGTATAATGAGAAGCTGACATAGGGCCTGATGCTTAATGAGAAGCTGATATAGGGCCTGATACTTAATCAGGCGCTGGCATAGGGACTGATGTGTAATCAGAAGCTGGCATAGGGACGGATGAGTAATCAGAAGCCAGCATAGGGACTGATGCATATTCAGAAGCTGACATAGGGCCTGATGCTAAATCAGACGCTGGCATAGGGCCTGATGCATAATCAGACGCTGGCATAGGGACTGATGCATAATCAGAAGCTGGCATAGGGACTCATGCGTAATGAGAAACTGGCATAGGGACTCATGCGTAATGAGAAGCTGGCATAAGGACTCATGCATATTGAGAAGCTGACATAGGGCCTGATGCTTAATCAGACGCTGGCATAGGGACTGATGTGTAATCAGAAGCTGGCATAGGGACCGATGCGTAATCAGAAGCTGTCATAGGGCCTGCTATATAATCAGAGGCCGACATAGGGACTGATGTGTAATCAGAAGCCGGCATAGGGACTGATGCGTAATCAGAAGCCGGCATAAGGACTCATGCATATTCAGAAGCTGGCATAGGGACTGATGCCTAATCAAAACCTGGCATAGGGACTGATGCCTAATCAGAAGTTGGCATAGGGACTGATGCCTAATCATAAGCTGGCATAAAGACTCATGCATATTGAGAAGCTGACATAGGGCCTGATGCTTAATCAGACGCTGGCATAGGGACTGATGTGTAATCAGAAGCTGGCATAGGGACCGATGCGTAATCAGAAGCGGGCATAGGGACTGATGCATATTCAGAAGCTGACATAGGGCCTGATGCTTAATCAGAGCCTGGCATAGGGCCTGATGAATAATCAGACGCTGGCATAGGGACTGATGTGTAATCAGAAGCTGGCATAGGGACTCATGCGTAATGAGAAACTGGCATAGGGTCTCATCCATAATGAGAAGCGGCCGTAGGGACTCATGCGTAATGAGAAGCTGCCATAGGGCCTGATGCTTAATCAGACGCTGGCATAGGGACTGATGTGTAATCAGAAGCTGGCATAGGGACTGATGTGTAATCAGAAGCTGGCATAGGGACTTATGTATAATGAGAAGCTGACATAGGGCATGATGCTTAATGAGAAGCTGACATAGGGCCTGATACTTAATCAGGCGCTGGCATAGGGACTGATGTGTAATCAGAAGCTGGCATAGGGACGGATGAGTAATCAGAAGCCAGCATAGGGACTGATGCATATTCAGAAGCTGACATAGGGCCTGATGCTAAATCAGACACTGGCATAGGGCCTGAAGCATAATCAGACGCTGGCATAGGGACTGATGCATAATCAGAAGCTGGCATAGGGACTCATGCGTAATGAGAAACTGGCATAGGTACTCATGCGTAATGAGAAGCTGGCATAGGGACTCATGCATAGTGAGAAGCTGACATAGTCCCTGATGCTTAATCAGACGCTGGCATTGGGAATGATGTGTAATCAGAAGCTGGCATAGGGACTCATGTATAATGAGAAGCTGACATAGAGCCTGATGCTTAATCAGACGCTGCCATAGGGACTGATGTGTAATCAGAAGCTGGCATAGGGACTGATGAGTAATCAGAAGCTTAATGAGAAACTGGCATAGGGACTCATGCCTAATGAGAAGCTGGCATAGGGACTCATGCATAATGAGAAGCTGACATAGGGCCTGATGCTTAATCAGACGCTGGCATAGGGACTGATGTGTAATCAGAAGCTGGCATAGGGACTGATGCCTAATCAGAAGCTGGCGTAGGGCCTGATGCCTAATCAGATGCTGGCATAGAGACTGATGAGTAATCACAAGTGGGCATAGTGCCTGATACCTAATCAGATGCTGGGATAGAGACTGATGAGCAATCAGAAGCTGGCATCGGGCCTGATGCTTAATCAGACGCTGGCATAGGGCCTGATGCTTAATTAGATGCTGGCATAGGGACTCATGCGTAATGAGAAGCTGGCATAGGGACTCATGCGTAATGAGAAGCTGATATAGGGACTCATGCGTAATGAGAAGCTGTCATAGGGCCTGATATATAATCAGAGGCCGACATAGGGACTGATGTGTAATCAGAAGCCGGCATAGGGACTGATGCGTAATCAGAAGCCGGCATAAGGACTGATGCATATTCAGAAGCTGGCATAGGGACTGATGCCTAATCAGAAGCTGGCATAGGGACTGATGCCTAATCAGAAGTTGGCATAGGGACTGATGCCTAATCAGAAGCTGGCATAAGGACTCATGCATATTGAGAAGCTGACATAGGGCCTGATGCTTAATCAGACGCTGGCATAGGGACTGATGTGTAATCAGAAGCTGGCATAGGGACCGATGCGTAATCAGAAGCGGGCATAGGGACTGATGCATATTCAGAAGCTGACATAGGGCCTGATGCTTAATCAGAGCCTGGCATAGGGCCTGATGAATAATCAGACGCTGGCATAGGGACTGATGTGTAATCAGAAGCTGGCATAGGGACTCACGCGTAATGAGAAACTGGCATAGGGTCTCATCCATAATGAGAAGCTGCCATAGGGACTCATGCGTAATGAGAAGCTGCCATAGGGCCTGATGCTTAATCAGACGCTGGCATAGGGACTGATGTGTAATCAGAAGCTGGCATAGGGACTGATGTGTAATCAGAAGCTGGCATAGGGACTTATGTATAATGAGAAGCTGACATAGGGCCTGATGCTTAATGAGAAGCTGATATAGGGCCTGATACTTAATCAGGCGCTGGCATAGGGACTGATGTGTAATCAGAAGCTGGCATAGGGACGGATGAGTAATCAGAAGCCAGCATAGGGACTGATGCATATTCAGAAGCTGACATAGGGCCTGATGCTAAATCAGACGCTGGCATAGGGCCTGATGCATAATCAGACGCTGGCATAGGGACTGATGCATAATCAGAAGCTGGCATAGGGACTCATGCGTAATGAGAAACTGGCATAGGGACTCATGCGTAATGAGAAGCTGGCATAAGGACTCATGCATATTGAGAAGCTGACATAGGGCCTGATGCTTAATCAGACGCTGGCATAGGGACTGATGTGTAATCAGAAGCTGGCATAGGGACCGATGCGTAATCAGAAGCTGTCATAGGGCCTGCTATATAATCAGAGGCCGACATAGGGACTGATGTGTAATCAGAAGCCGGCATAGGGACTGATGCGTAATCAGAAGCCGGCATAAGGACTCATGCATATTCAGAAGCTGGCATAGGGACTGATGCCTAATCAGAAGCTGGCATAGGGACTGATGCCTAATCAGAAGTTGGCATAGGGACTGATGCCTAATCAGAAGCTGGCATAAAGACTCATGCATATTGAGAAGCTGACATAGGGCCTGATGCTTAATCAGACGCTGGCATAGGGACTGATGTGTAATCAGAAGCTGACATAGGGACCGATGCGTAATCAGAAGCGGGCATAGGGACTGATGCATATTCAGAAGCTGACATAGGGCCTGATGCTTAATCAGAGCCTGGCATAGGGCCTGATGAATAATCAGACGCTGGCATAGGGACTGATTTGTAATCAGAAGCTGGCATAGGGACTCATGCGTAATGAGAAACTGGCATAGGGTCTCATCCATAATGAGAAGCTGCCGTAGGGACTCATGCGTAATGAGAAGCTGCCATAGGGCCTGATGCTTAATCAGACGCTGGCATAGGGACTGATGTGTAATCAGAAGCTGGCATAGGGACTGATGTGTAATCAGAAGCTGGCATAGGGACTTATGTATAATGAGAAGCTGACATAGGGCATGATGCTTAATGAGAAGCTGACATAGGGCCTGATACTTAATCAGGCGCTGGCATAGGGACTGATGTGTAATCAGAAGCTGGCATAGGGACGGATGAGTAATCAGAAGCCAGCATAGGGACTGATGCATATTCAGAAGCTGACATAGGGCCTGATGCTAAATCAGACGCTGGCATAGGGCCTGAAGCATAATCAGACGCTGGCATAGGGACTGATGCATAATCAGAAGCTGGCATAGGGACTCATGCGTAATGAGAAACTGGCATAGGTACTCATGCGTAATGAGAAGCTGGCATAGGGACTCATGCATAATGAGAAGCTGACATAGTCCCTGATGCTTAATCAGACGCTGGCATTGGGAATGATGTGTAATCAGAAGCTGGCATAGGGACTCATGTATAATGAGAAGCTGACATAGAGCCTGATGCTTAATCAGACGCTGCCATAGGGACTGATGTGTAATCAGAAGCTGGCATAGGGACTCGTGTATAATGAGAAGCTGACATAGGGCCTGATGCGTAATGAGAAGCTGACATAGGGACTGATGCATATTCAGAAGCTGACATAGGGCCTGATGCTTAATCAGACGCCAGCATAGGGCCTAATGCATAATCAGAAGCCGGCATAGGGACTGATGCATAATCAGAAGCTGGCATAGGAACTCATGCGTAATGAGAAACTGGCATCGGGACTCATGCATAATGAGAAGCTGGCATAGGGACTCATGCTTAATGAGAAGCTGACATAGGGCCTGATGCTTAATCAGACGCTGGCATAGGGACTGATGTGTAATCAGAAGCTGGCATAGGGGCTGATGCCTAATCAGAAGCTGGCATAGGGAATGATGCGTAATGAGAAGCTGACATAGGGCCTGATGCATAATCAGACGCTGGCATAGGGACTGATGGTAATCAGAAGCCGGCATAGGGACTGATGCCTAATCAGAAGCTGGCATAGGGACTGATGCGTAATGAGAAGCTGACATAGGGCCTGATGCCTAATCAGACGCTGGCATAGGGACTGATGTGTAATCAGAAGCTGGCATAGGGACTGATGCGTAATCAGAAGCCAGCATAGGGACTGATGCATATTTAGAAGCTGACATAGGGCCTTATGCTTAATCAGATGCTGGCATAGGGCCTGATGCATAATCAGACGCTGGCATAGTGACTGATGTGTAATCAGAAGATGGCATAGGAACTCATCCATAATGAGAAGCTGGCATACGGACTCATGCGTAATGAGAAGCTGCCAAAGGGCCTGATGCTTAATCAAACGCTGGCATAGGGACTTATGTATAATGAGAAGCTGACATAGGGCCTGATGCTTAATCAGACGCTGGTATAGGGACTGATGTGTAGTCACAAGCTGGCATAGGGACTGATGTGTAATCAGAAGCCGGCATAGGGACTGATGCGTAATCAGAAGCCGGCATAGGGACTGATGCATATTCAGAAGCTGACATAGGGCCTGATGCTTAATCAGACGCTGGCATAGGGACGTATGTATAATGAGAAGCTGACATAGGGCCTGATGCTTAATCAGACGCTGGTATAGGGACTGATGTGTAATCACAAGCTGGCATAGGGACTGATGTGTAATCAGAAGCCGGCATAGGGACTGATGCATAATCAGATGCTGGCATAGAGACTGATGAGTAATCAGAAGCTGGCATAGGGCCTGATGCCGATCAGATGCTGGCATAGAGACTGATGAGTAATCAGAAGCTGGCATAGGGACTGATGTGTAATCAGAAGCTGGCATAGGGACTGATGCGTACTGAGAAGCTGACATAGGGCCTGATGCTTAATCAGACGCCTGCATAGGGACTGATAAGTAATCAGAAGCTGGCATAGGGACTCATGTGTAATGAGAAGCTGACATAGGGCCTGATGCCTAATCAGTCGCTGGCATAGGGCCTGATGCTTAATCAGACGCTGGCATAGGGCCTGATGCTTAATCAGACACTGGCATAGGGCCTGATGCATAATCAGAAGCCGGCATAGGGACTGATGCATAATCAGATGCTGGCATAGAGACTGATGAGTAATCAGAAGCTGGCATAGGGCCTGATGCCTAATCAGATGCTGGCATAGAGACTGATGAGTAATCAGAAGCCGGCATAGGGCCTCATGCTTAATTAGACACTGGCATAGGGCCTGATGCCTAATCAGATGCTGGCATAGAGGCTGATGTGTAATCAGAAGCTGATATGGGGCCTGATACATCACCAAAGGCCGGCGTAGGGCCTAATGCATAATCAGAAGCCGGCATAGGGACAGATGCATAATCAGAAGCTGCCATGGGGACTGATGAGTAATCAGAAGCTTAATGAGAAACTGGCATAGGGACTCATGCGTAATGAGAAGCTGGCATAGGGACTCATGCATAATGAGAAGCTGACATAGGGCCTGATGCTTAATCAGACGCTGGCATAGGGACTGATGTGTAATCAGAAGCTGGCATAGGGACTGATGCCTAATCAGAAGCTGGCGTAGGGCCTGATGCCTAATCAGATGCTGGCATAGAGACTGATGAGTAATCACAAGCCGGCATAGTGCCTTATACCTAATCAGATGCTGGGATAGAGACTGATGAGCAATCAGAAGCTGGCATCGGGCCTGATGCTTAATCAGACGCTGGCATAGGGCCTGATGCTTAATTAGATGCTGGCATAGGGACTCATGCGTAATGAGAAGCTGGCATACGGACTCATGCGTAATGAGAAGCTGATATAGGGACTCATGCGTAATGAGAAGCTGTCATAGGGCCTGATATATAATCAGAGGCCGACATAGGGACTGATGTGTAATCAGAAGCCGGCATAGGGACTGATTTGTAATCAGAAGCCGGCATAAGGACTGATGCATATTCAGAAGCTGGCATAGGGACTGATGTGTAATCAGAAGCAGGCTTAGGGACTGATGCCTAATCAGAAGCTGGCATAGGGACTGATGCCTGATCAGAAGTTGGCATAGGGACTGATGCCTAATCAGAAGCTGGCATAAGGACTCATACATATTGAGAAGCTGAAATAGGGCCTGATGCTTAATCAGACGCTGGCATAGGGACTGATGTGTAATCAGAAGCTGGCATAGGGACCGATGCGTAATCAGAAGCGGGCATAGGGACTGATGCATATTCAGAAGCTGACATAGGGCCTGATGCTTAATCAGAGCCTGGCATAGGGCCTGATGAATAATCAGACGCTGGCATAGGGACTGATGTGTAATCAGAAGCTGGCATAGGGACTCATGCGCAATGAGAAACTGGCATAGGGTCTCATCCATAATGAGAAGCTGCCATAGGGACTCATGTGTAATGTGAAGCTGCCATAGGGCCTGATGCTTAATCAGACGCTGGCATAGGGACTGATGTGTAATCAGAAGCTGGCATAGGGACTTATGTATAATGAGAAGCTGACATAGGGCCTGATGCTTAATGAGAAGCTGACATAGGGCCTGATACTTAATCAGGCGCTGGCTTAGGGACTGATGTGTAATCAGAAGCTGGCATAGGGACGGATGCGTAATCAGAAGCCAGCATAGGGACTGATGCATATTCAGAAGCTGACATAGGGCCTGATGCTAAATCAGACGCTGGCATAGGGCCTGATGCATAATCAGACGCTGGCATAGGGACTGATGCATAATCAGAAGCTGGCATAGGGACTCATGCGTAATGAGAAACTGGCATAGGGACTCATGCGTAATGAGAAGCTGGCATAGGGACTCATGCATAATGAGAAGCTGACAAGGTCTCTGATGCTTAATCAGACGCTGGCATTGGGAATGATGTGTAATCAGAAGCTGGCATAGGGACTCGTGTATAATGAGAAGCTGACATAGAGCCTGATGCTTAATCAGACGCTGCCATAGGGACTGATGTGTAATCAGAAGCTGGCATAGGGACTCGTGTATAATGAGAAGCTGACATAGGGCCTGATGCGTAATGAGAAGCTGACATAGGGACTGATGCATATTCAGAAGCTGACATAGGGCCTGATGCTTAATCAGACGCCGGCATAGGGCCTAATGCATAATCAGAAGCCGGCATAGGGACTGATGCATAATCAGAAACTGGCATAGGGACTCATGCGTAATGAGAAACTGGCATAGGGACTCATGCATAATGAGAAGCAGGCATAGGGACTCATGCTTAATGAGAAGCTGACATAGGGCCTGATGCTTAATCAGACGCTGGCATAGGGACTGATGTGTAATCAGAAGCTGGCATAGGGGCTGATGCCTAATCAGAAGCTGGCATAGGGAATGATGCGTAATGAGAAGCTGACATAGGGCCTGATGCATAATCAGACGCTGGCATAGGGACTGATGTGTAATCAGAAGCCGGCATAGGGACTGATGCCTAATCAGAAGCTTGCATAGGGACTGATGCGTAATGAGAAGCTGACATAGGGCCTGATGCTTAATCAGATGCTGGCATAGGGACTGATGTGTAATCAGAAGCCGGCACAGGGACTGATGCCTAATCAGAAGCTTGCATAGGGACTGATGCGCAATGAGAAGCTGACATAGGGCCTGATGCTTAATCAGACGCTGGCATAGGGCCTGATGCATAATCAGACGCTGGCATATGGACTGATGTGTAATCAGAAGCTGGCATAGGAACTCATCCATAATGAGAAGCTGGCATACGGACTCATGCGTAATGAGAAGCTGCCAAAGGGCCTGATGCTTAATCAGACGCTGGCATAGGGACTTATGTATAATGAGAAGCTGACATAGGGCCTGATGCTTAATCAGACGCTGGCATAGGGACTTATGTGTAATCAAAAACTGGCATAGGGACTGATGTGTAATCAGAAGCCGGCATAGGGACTGATGCGTAATCAGAAGCCGGCATAGTGACTGATGCATATTCAGAAGCTGACATAGGGCCTGATGCTTAATCAGACGCTGGCATAGGGCCTAATGCATAATCAGAAGCCGGCATAGGGACTGATGCATAATCAGAAGCTGGCATAGGGACTCATGCGTAATGAGAAACTGGCATAGGGACTCATGCGTAATGAGAAGCTGGCATATGGACTCATGCATAATGAGAAGCTGACATAGTGCCTGATGCTTAATCACACGCTGGCATAGGGACTGATGTGTAATCAGAAGCTGGCATAGGGACTCATGCATAATGAGAAGCTGACATAGGGCCTGAGCTTAATCAGACGCTGGCATAGGGACTGATGTGTAATCAGAAGCTGGCATAGGGACTGATGCCTAATCAAAAGCTGGCATAGGGAATGATGCGTAATGAGAAGCTGACATAGGGCCTGATGCTTAATCAGACGCTGGCATAGGGACTGATGTGTAATCAGAAGCCGGCATAGGGACTGATGTATAATCAGAAGCTGGCAAAGTGACTCATGCATAATGAGAAGCTAACATAGGGCCTGATGCTTAATCAGACGCTGGCATAGGGACTGATGTGTAATCAGAAGCTGGCATAGGGACTGATGCGTAATCAGAAGCTGGCATAGGGACTCATGCGTAATGAGAAGCTGACATAGGGCCTGATGCTTAATCAGACGCTGGCATAGGGCCTGATGCTTAATCAGACGCTGGCATAGGGCCTGATGCTTAATCAGACAATGGCATAGGGCCTGATGCATAATCAGAAGCCGGCATAGGGACTAATGCATAATCAGATGCTGGCATAGAGACTGATGAGTAATCAGAAGCTGGCATAGGGCCTGATGCCTAATCAGATGCTGGCATAGAGACTGATGAGTAATCAGAAGCTGACTTAGGGCCTGATGCTTAATCAGATACTGGCATAGGGCCTGATGCATAATCAGCAGCCGGCATAGGGACTGATGCATAATCAGATGCTGGCATAGAGACTGATGAGTAATCAGAAGCTGGCATAGGGCCTGATGCCTAATCAGATGCTGGCATAGAGACTGATGAGTAATCAGAAGCCGGCATAGGGCCTAATGCTTAATCAGACACTGGCATAGGGCCTGATGCCTAATCATATGCTGGCATAGAGACTGATGTGTAATCAGAAGCTGACATAGGGCCTGATACATAATCAGAGGCCAGCATAGGGACTGATGCCTAATCAGAAGCTGGCATAGGGAATGATGCCTAATGAGAAGCTGGCATAGGGAATGATGCGTAATGAGAAGCTGACATAGGGCCTGATGCTTAATCAGAAGCCAGCATAGGGACTGATGCATATTCAGAAGCTGACATAGGGCCTGATGTGTAATCAGAAGCTGGCATAGGGACTGATGCCTAATCAGAAGCTGGCGTAGGGCCTGATGCCTAATCAGATGCTGGCATAGAGACTGATGAGTAATCACAAGCCGGCATAGTGCCTGATACCTAATCAGATGCTGGGATAGAGACTGATGAGCAATCAGAAGCTGGCATCGGGCCTGATGCTTAATCAGACACTGGCATAGGGCCTGATGCTTAATTAGATGCTGGCATAGGGACTCATGCGTAATGAGAAGCTGACATAGGGACTCATGCGTAATGAGAAGCTGATATAGTGACTCATGCGTAATGAGAAGCTGTCATAGGGCCTGATATATAATCAGAGGCCGACATAGGGACTGATGTGTAATCAGAAGCCGGCATAGGGACTGATGCGTAATCAGAAGCCGGCATAAGGACTGATGCATATTCAGAAGCTGGCATAGGGACTGATGTTTAATCAGAAGCAGGCATAGGGACTGATGCCTAATCAGAAGCTGGCATAGGGACTGATGCCTAATCAGAAGTTGGCATAGGGACTGATGCCTAATCAGAAGCTGGCATAAGGACTCATGCATATTGAGAAGCTGACATAGGGCCTGATGCTTAATCAGATGCTGGCATAGGGACTGATGTGTAATCAGAAGCTGGCATAGGGACCGATGCGTAATCAGAAGCGGTCATAGGACTGATGCATATTCAGAAGCTGACATAAGCCTGATGCTGAATCAGAGCCTGGCATAAGGCCTGATGAATAATCAGATGCTGGCATAGGGACTGATGTGTAATCAGAAGCTGGCATAGGGACTCATGCGTAATGAGAAACTGGCATAGGGTCTCATCCATAATGAGAAGCTGCCATAGGGCCTCATGCGTAGTGAGAAGCTGCCATAGGGCCTGATGCTTAATCAGACGCTGGCATAGGGACTGATGTGTAATCAGAAGCTGGCATAGGGACTTATGTATAATGAGAAGCTGACATAGGGCCTGATGCTTAATAAGAAGCTGACATAGGGCCCGATACTTAATCAGGCGCTGGCATAGGGACTGGTGTGTAATCAGAAGCTGGCATAGGGACGGATGCGTAATCAGAAGCCAGCATAGGGACTGATGCATATTCAGAAGCTGACATAGGGCCTGATGCTAAATCAGACGCTGGCATAGGGCCTGATGCATAATCAGACGCTGGCATAGGGACTGATGCATAATCAGAAGCTGGCATAGGGACTCATGCGTAATGAGAAACTGGCATAGGGACTCATGCGTAATGAGAAGCTGGCATAGGGACTCATGCATAATGAGAAGCTGACAGAGTCCCTGATGCTTAATCAGACGCTGGCATTGGGAATGATGTGTAATCAGAAGCTGGCATAGGGACTCATGTATAATGAGAAGCTGACATAGAGCCTGATGCTTAATCAGACGCTGCCATAGGGACTGATGTGTAATCAGAAGCTGGCATAGGGACTCGTGTATAATGAGAAGCTGACATAGGGCCTGATGCGTAATGAGAAGCTGACATAGGGCCTGATGCATAATCAGATGTTGGCATAGGGACTGATGCATATTCAGAAGCTGACATAGGGCCTGATGCTTAATCAGACGCCGGCATAGGGCCTAATGCATAATCAGAAGCCAGGCATAGGGACTGATGCATAGTCAGAAGCTGGCATAGGGACTCATGCGTAATGAGAAACTGGCATAGGGACTCATGCATAATGAGAAGCTGGCATAGGGCCTGATGCTTAATCAGACGCTGGCATAGGAACTGATGTGTAATCAGAAGCTGGCATAGGGGCTGATGCCTAATCAGAAGCTCGCATAGGGAATGATGCGTAATGAGAAGCTGACATAGGGCCTGATGCATAATCAGACGCTGGCATAGGGACTGATGTGTAATCAGAAGCCGGCATAGGGACTGATGCCTAATCAGAAGCTGGCATAGGGACTGATGCGTAATGAGAAGCTGACATAGGGCCTGATGCCTAATCAGACGCTGGCATAGGTACTGATGTGTAATCAGAAGCTGGCATAGGGACTGATGCATAATCAGAAGCCAGCATAGGGACTGATGCATATTCAGAAGCTGACATAGGGCCTGATGCTTAATCAGACGCTGGCATAGGGCCTGATGTGTAATCAGAAGCCAGCATAGGAACTCATCCATAATGAGAAGCTGGCATACGGACTCATGCGTAATGAGAAGCTGCCAAAGGGCCTGATGCTTAATCAGACACTGGCATAGGGACTTATGTATAATGAGAAGCTGACCTAGGGCCTGATGCTTAATCAGACGCTGGTATAGGGACTGATGTGTAATCACAAGCTGGCATAGGGACTGATGTGTAATCAGAAGCCGGCATAGGGACAGAGGCGTAATCAGAAGCCGGCATAGGGACTGATGCATATTCAGAAGCTGACATAGGCCTGATGCTTAATCAGACGCTGGCATAGGGCCTAATGCATAATCAGAAGCCGGCATAGGGACTGATGCATAATCAGAAGCTGGCATAGGGACTCATGCCTAATGAGAAACTGGCATAGGGACTCATGCGTAATGAGAAGCTGGCATAGGGACTCATGCATAATGAGAAGCTGACATAGTGCCTGATGCTTAATCACACGCTGGCATAGGGACTGATGTGTAATCCGAAGCTGGCATAGGGACTCATGCATAATTGTGAGAAGTTGGCCCGATATGCAGTGTTCACTATTCTAGTGATCACTATGCATCGGTCCAAACGACCCTTATGGTGATTGGTTGTAAGTCAACCTTAGACCAGCTATCCTAGTGGCGTGGATACGAGCAGTCTTCGGGCTAAACTCTAGAGGGCGTGTTAAGCCAGCTGTTATACCATCACATACCCCTTGAACACCAAGTGAAAGGACAGCACACAAGTGTTATGAAAATAAACAGTGTATTTATTAGAATCACAACAGCCCTGTACTCTTTATGAGGACAGGGTACTAAGCACACAACAAAACTCTCAAGAAAATACTTCAAGTGCACAATCAATACAAGTGCCCGAGGGCACGGAGAGTTTAGTGGTCTCGGGCGGACCCGATAAGGCAAGTCGGAAGCGATAGGGACTCAGGACCCTTAAATAAGGAGGCTATACGGGCACCGAAATGCCGAAGTTACCTAGCCCCAAGGGCTGCGGCTGCACAAGTCTTTACAGACGTCGGGAGTCTTCGCTGCCGAGCCAGGAGCTGGAAGGAAGGAGTTGCTGGCTGGCGACCAGTGGAAATAGTTCGTAGAGATCCAAGCCTGGATCAGAGATGGATTACACCTGAAAGCAGGGGGGACCAAGTTCGTACTACTAGCCAGTAGTCAGAGGGTACCAGGAGGGCACCGGATGATCGTCACCTCGACTAGGTGAGTGGGCGACGCTAGGCTCTGCAGTCTCACGGACCAGGAGGCGTTGTCGGCGACCAGGATGGAGGTGCGAGCTGTCCCACGAAGGTTGATGCTGTCGGCGTCGCTGGGCCCAGGATTGGGGCAACAAGCCTTGGCAAATTTCAGGGCCACGTGGTGGGCCTAAAATGGCGTCTTGAGTGGACCAGGAGGGTCCGGGGTGCTCCTCTCTCAGAAGGGAGCAAAGGCCAGTCTGGAGAACCAGACCAGCAGCGTTGGTTGTCGGGTGTCGTCAAGAAGGTCACAAGCCAGCGGCTAGTGACCAGACAAGGTGCTGAACAGCAGAGAGCAGAAGGGCCCCACGCAGATCGTGGAGATGCTGGGAGGCTGCGCTTCGATGCTGGAGCTGCTCAGGGTCGGGGCTTCTCGGACCCCAGAGCACTCACCAGAGGATCCCTCGGTGATCGTGCCGGTTAAGAAATCGTGCAGGTCTTGATGATGGCCGGTCCCTCGAGGTCTCGTCGCACCCACGGATCTCAGCTGAGCTGACGATGTGGGTAGAGGTCAGAGGTGCCAGGGAAGCCGGTTCTCGTCGAGCTGGGCAGCCGGATTCCTGAGGAAGGACTTGCAGCAAACCGCAGAGTTCTTAGATGGTGCCTGCGGATGCAGGGTGACTACTCCTTAGCCACAAGGGAGAAATCTTGAGAAGAGCCGAGAGTTCCTTTCGTAGAAAGTATTCTTGATTCAAAGATGATCTAATTTGGAAGGGTCCCCGCTCCTGCCTTTATCCTAAAGAAAGGGGTGGGTACGTGACTAGGTCCTGCCCTAGGGGTGGGACCAGGAAGGGGGGTAGTTACACCCCTCTCCCCTGCCGGTCTTTCCCCAGGTCAGGGGCTGGGCGCCCCTGGAACTGGTTCTAGCCGGCAGATGCGTAGTGAGCACCGGGGTGCCACTCTGCAGTCACCTTCTTGTAAAGCCCTGTCTACCCAGGATACACAAACCCTGTCTGGGATGGTGCGAACACCGCCCGGACAGGAAACCCTTTGTCCAAGCTCTCCTCACTGGAAGGACTCCCAGCAGCAGGAGGTCAGACTCGTGTCTGTGGTGGCAGCATCCATTTTGTGGAGCTGAGGCTTCAGTTAACTTTAACCGGGGTTCACAGTTACGTACATGTCGTGTCCCTCTAGAAGGGCGGAATGCTAACCTCGTCGCCAGCATTGGTGAGGGGTCAGCATCCCGATTCGTATGACACCTTACTCGACATGTCTTGATAACGCGATACCGAAGTTACTAATATGGTACGCGTTATCATGGAACAGCCATTGGGTCTTGGTTCCGCAAGCTGCAACCGGGCTCGGCTCGTGCCAGAGCCCAATTCACATGATTCCACGCACTCTGCCTTCAGGATTGTCAAGGCCTGCCATAGGAGTGACTGATAGGAACTCGGGTGTCCATTTTAGGGTTAGATATAGGGATACTATACCTACAGCAACGGGCGAGTACGCCACGTTGCCCCAGCTGTCGCGCAGCCAGTTGTGTCAGATTTAGATGGCCATCCAGGGGTGGCATAATACATGCTTCAGCCCCGGTAGGCCCTGGGTACACCGATGCCCTGAGTTACAGGGTCTGATAAGGTGGCCCAGTCCCAATTGGGTAATGCACCTAAGGTACACACATCAATTTAGCGAGAGAACAGCTAGGCTGTGGGTCTGATTGACAGGCCCACAGCCCGAGAAAGTCGTAAACCAGTGAAACAAAAGCAAAAAATCTGGGTGATCATAGGATTGCAGACTCTACTCTCCTACAATAATGAGAAGCTGACATAGGGCCTGTGCTTAATCAGACGCTGGCATAGGGACTGATGTGTAATCAGAAGCTGGCATAGGGACTGATGCCTAATCAAAAGCTGGCATAGGGAATGATGCGTAATGAGAAGCTGACATAGGGCCTGGTACTTAATCAGCCGCTGGCATAGGGACTGATGTGTAATCAGAATCCGGCATAGGGACTGATGTATAATCAGAAGCTGGCAAAGTGACTCATGCATAATGAGAAGCTAACATAGGGCCTGATGCTTATTCAGACGCTGGCATAGGGACTGATGTGTAATCAGAAGCTGGCATAGGGACTGATGCGTAATCAGAAGCTGGCATAGGGACTCATGCGTAATGAGAAGCTGACATAGGGCCTGATGCTTAATCAGACGCTGGCATAGGGTCTGATGCTTAATCAGACTCTGGCATAGGGCCTGATGCTTAATCAGACAATGGCATAGGGCCTGATGCATAATCAGAAGCCGGAATAGGGACAGATGCATAATCAGATGCTGGCATAGAGACTGATGAGTAATCAGAAGCTGGCATAGGGCCTGATGCCTAATCAGATGCTGGCATAGAGACTGATGAGTAATCAGAAGCTGACTTAGGGCCTGATGCTTAATCAGATACTGGCATAGGGCCTGATGCATAATCAACAGCCGGCATAGGGACTGATGCATAATCAGATGCTGGCATAGAGACGGATGAGTAATCAGAAGCTGGCATAGGGCCTGATGCTTAATCAGATGCTGGCATAGAGACTGATGAGTAATCAGAAGCCGGCATAGGGCCTAATGCTTAATCAGACACTGGCATAGGGCCTGATGCCTAATCATATGCTGGCATAGAGACTGATGTGTAATCAGAAGCTGACATAGGGCCTGATACATAATCAGAGGCCAGCATAGGGACTGATGCCTAATCAGAAGCTGGCATAGGGAATGATGCCTAATCAGAAGCTGGCATAGGGAATGATGCATAATGAGAAGCTGACATAGGGCCTGATGCTTAATCAGAAGCCAGCATAGGGACTGAGGCATAGGGCCTGATTCATAATCAGACACTGGCATAGGGACTGATGCATAATCAGAAGCTGGCATAGGAACTCATGCGTAATGAGAAACTGGCATTAGGACTCATGCGTAATGAGAAGCTGGCATAGGGACTCATGCATAATGAGAAGCTGACATAGAGCCTGATGCTTAATCAGACGCTGGCATAGGGACTGATGTGTAATCAGAAGCTGGCATAGGGACTGATGCCTAATCAGAAGCTGGCATATGGAATGATGCGTAATGAGAAGCTGACATAGGGCCTGATGCATAATCAGACGCTGGCATAGAGACTGATGTGTAATCAGAAGCCGGCATAGGGACTGATGCCTAATCAGATGCTGGCATAGGGACTGATGCGTAATGAGAACATGACATAGGGCCAGCTGCTTAATCAGACACTGGCATAGGGACTGATGTGTAATCAGAAGCTTGCATAGGGACTGATGCCTAATCAGAAGCTGACATAGGGACTGATGCGTAATGAGAAGCTGGCATAGGGACTCATGCATAATGAGAAGCTGACATAGTGCCTGATGCTTAATCAGACTCTGGCATTGGGACTGATGTGTAATCAGAAGTTGGCATAGGGACTCATGCATAATGAGAAGCTGACATAGAGCCTGATGCTTAATCAGACGCTGGCATAGGGACTTTTGTGTAATCAGAAGCTGGCATAGGGACTCATGTATAATGAGAAGCTGACATAGGGCCTGATGCGTAATGAGAAGCTGACATAGGGCCTGATGCATATTCAGACGCTGGCATAGGGACTGATGTATATTCAGAAGCTGACATAGGGCCTGATGCTTAATCAGACGCCGGCATAGGGCCTAATGCATAATCAAAAGCCGGCATAGGGACTGATGCATAATCAGAAGCTGGCATTGAGACTCATGCGTAATGAGAAACTGGCATAGGAACTCATGCGTAAAGAGAAGCTGGCATAGGGACTCATGCATAATGAGAAGCTGACATAGGGCCTGATGCTTAATCAGACGCTGGCATAGGGACTGATGTGTAATCAGAAGCTGGCATAGGGACTGATGCCTAATCAGAAGCTGGCATAGGGAATGATGCATAATGAGAAGCTGACATAGGGCCTGATGCATAATCAGACGCTGGCATAGGGACTGATGTGTAATCAGAAGCCGGCATAGGGACTGATGCCTAATCAGAAGCTGGCATAGGGACTGATGCGTAATGAGAAGCTGACATAGGGCCTGATGCTTCATCAGACGCGGGCATAGGGACTGTTGTGTAATCAGAAGCTGGCATAGGGACTGATGCGTAATCGGAAGCCAGCATAGGGACTGATGCATATTCAGAAGCTGACATAGGGCCTGATGCTTAATCAGACGCTTGCATAGGGCCTGATGCATAATCAGACGCTGGCATAGGGACTGATGTGTAATCAAAAGCTGGCATAGGGACTCATCCATAATGAGAAGCTGGCATACGGACTCATGCGTAATGAGAAGCTGCCAAAGGGCATGATGCTTAATCAGATGCTGGCATAGGGACTTATGTATATTGAGAAGCTGACATAGGGCCTGATGCTTAATCAGACGCTGACATAGGGACTGATGTGTAATCAGAAGCTGGCATAGGGACTGATGTCTAATCAGAAGCTGGCATAGGGACTGATGCGTAATCAGAAGCCAGCATAGGGACTGATGCATATTCAGAAGCTGACATAGAGCCTGATGCTTAATCAGATGCTGGCATAGGGCCTAATGCATAATCAGAAGCCGGCATAGGGACTGATGAGTAATCAGAAGCTGGCATAGGGACTCATGCGTAATGAGAAGCTGCCATAGGGACTCATGCATAATGAGAAGCTGACATAGTGCCTGATGCTTAATCATACGCTGGCATAGGGACTGATGTGTAATTAGAAGCTGGCATAGGGACTCATGCATAATGAGAAGCTGAAAAAAGGGCCTGATGCTTAATCAGACGCTGGCATAGGGACTGATCTGTAATCAGAAGCTGGCATAGGGACTGATGCCTAATCAGAAGCTGGCATAGGGACTGATGCGTAATGAGAAGCTGACATAGGGCCTGATGCTTAATCAGACGCTGGCATAGGGACTGATTTGTAATCAGAAGCCGGCATAGGGACTGATGTGTAATCAGAAGCTGGCATAGTGACTCATGCATAATGAGAAGCTAACATAGGGCCTGATGCTTAATCAGACGCTGGCATAGGGACTGATGTGTAATCAGAAGCTGGCATAGGGACTGATTTGTAATCAGAAGCTGGCATAGGGACTCATGCGTAATGAGAAGCTGACATAGGGCCTGATGCTTAATCAGACGCTGGCATAGGGCCTGATGCTTAATTAGATGCTGGCATAGGGCCTGATGCTTAATCAGATACTGGCATAGGGCCTGATGCATAATCAGAAGCCGGCATAGGGACTGATGCATAATCAGATGCTGGCATAGAGACTGATGAGTAATCAGAAGCTGGCATAGGGCCTGATGCCTAATCAGATGCTGGCATAGAGACTGATTAGTAATCAGAAGCCGGAATAGGGCCTAATGCTTAATCAGACACTGGCATAGGGCCGATGCCTAATCATATGCTGGCATAGAGACTGATGTGTAATCAGAAGCTGACATAGGGCCTGATACATATTCAGAGGCCGGCATAGGGACTGATGCCTAATCAGAAGCTGGCATAGGGACTGATGCATAATGAGAAGCTGACATAGGGCCTGATGCTTAATCAGGCACTGGCATAGGGACTGATGTGTAATCAGAAGCTGGCATAGGGACTGATGCATAATCAGAAGCCAGCATAGGGACTGATGCATATTCAGAAGCTGACATAGGGCCTGATGCTTAATCAGACGCTGGCATAGGGCCTGATGCATAGTCAGACGCTGGCATAGGGACTGATGTGTAATCATAAGCTGGCATAAGGACTCATCCATAATAAGAAGCTGGCATACGGACTCATGCGTGATGAGAAGCTGCCAAAGGGCCTGATGCTTAATCAGACGCTGGCATAGGGACTTATGTATAATGAGAAGCTGACATAGGGCCTGATGCTTAATCAGACGCTGGCATAGGGACTGATGTGTAATCACAAGCTGGCATAGGGACTGATGTGTAATCAGAAGCCGGCATAGGGACTGATGCGTAATCAGAAGCCGACATAGGGACTGATGCATATTCAGAAGCTGACATAGGGCCTGATGCTTAATCAGACGCTGGCATAGGGCATAATGCATAATCAGAAGCTGGCATAAGGACTCATGCATAATGAGAAACTGGCATAGGGACTCATGCGTAATGAGAAGCTGGCATAGGGACTCATGCATAATGAGAAGCTGACATAGTGCCTGATGCTTAATCACACGCTGGCATAGGGACTGATGTGTAATCAGAAGCTGGCATAGGGACTCATGCATAATGAGAAGCTGACATAGGGCCTGATGCTTAATCAGAAGCTGGCATAGGGACTGATGTGTAATCAGAAGCAGACATAGGGACTGATGCCTAATCAGAAGCTGACATAGGGACTGATGCGTAATGAGAAGCTGACATAGTGCCTGATGCTTAATCAGATGCTGGCATTGGGACTGATGTGTAATCAGAAGCCGGCATAGGGACTGATGTGTAATCAGAAGCTGGCATAGTGACTCATGCATAATGAGAAGCTAACATAGGGCCTGATGCTTAATCAGACGCTAGCATAGGGACTGATGTGTAATCAGAAGCTGGCATAGGGACTGATGCGTAATCAGAAGCTGGAATAGGGACTCATGCGTAATGAGAAGCTGACATAGGGCCTGATGCTTAATCAGACGCTGGCATAGAGCCTGATGCTTAATCAGACAATGGCATAGGGCCTGATGCATAATCAGAAGCCGGTATAGGGACTGATGCATAATCAGATGCTGGCATAGAGACTGATGAGTAATCAGAAGCTGGCATAGGGCCTGATGCCTAATCAGATGCTGGCATAGAGACTGATGAGTAATCAGAAGCCGACTTAGGGCCTGATGCTTAATCAGACGCTGGCATAGGGCCTGATGCATAATCAGAAGCCGGCATAGGGACTGATGCATAATCAGATGATGGAATAGAGACTGATGAGTAATCAGAAGCTGGCATAGGGCCTGATGCCTAATCAGATGCTGGCATAGAGACTGATGAGTAATCAGAAGCCGGCATAGGGCCTAATGCTTAATCAGACACTGGCATAGGGCCTGATGCCTAATCATATGCTGGCATAGAGACTGATGTGTAATCAGAAGCTGACATAGGGCCTGATACATAATCAGAGGCCGGCATAGGGACTGATGCTTAACCAGACGCTGGCATAGAGACTGATGAGTAATCCAAATCTGGCATAGAGATTGATGAATAATCAGAAGCCGGCATAGGGCCTGATGCATAATCAGAAGCCAGCATAGGGCCTGACGCCTAATCAGATGCCGGCATAGAGACTGATGTGTAATCAGAAGCCGGCATAGGGCCAGGGTGCAAAATGTGGGAGGGAAAGAGTGAGTGAGGCATAGGGTGAGGGAGGCCTCCATTGGCGTTTGACAGGAGTGGCATCGCGCTTGTGGCAGGAGCAGACGGTAGTGTAAGGCAAGGGTGGAATATGTGAGAGGCAGAGAGTAAGTGAGTCATAGTGAGAAGGAGGCTTTGATTGAGGGAGTCAATAGGGGCTTGACATATGGTGGGAGTAGCAGTGCACCTGTGCCAGGGGAGAAGGTGGTGTAGAGTGATGGATGGTAAATATGCAGCATTCGTAGGGTGAGAGAACCATAGTGTCTCAGAGGCAAAGGGTGAAAGACATTGCTGTTGTTGCATCAGGGGTTTATATTGAGCCTGTGCCCTAAAGACAGCTGCTGAAGTCACAGGTAACAGCCATAGGGCGTGAGAGGCAGAGCCCTAGAGAAGCACAGGGTGAGAGGAAGAAAGGAAGAGAAAAAGACAAATGACTGATTAAATGAAATGAGGTGCATGTTGAGAAGAAGATAAACAGAAGGGCTTCAGTGGAATGAGAGTTAGATTAGAAACAACACAGACAGGAGAGTCTGTAGGCAATCATGTTAACTTCAGGCACACTCAGTCTCAGAGCACTTACCTTATTATTTGCAAGATAGGCAAATGAAAATCTGATCTTCATTTGATTTCTATAGATTTTCTAGATCGAAAAAGGCAATAACTTTGTTGAATTATCTTCACATTGTAGCATTTTCAAATGGGAAAATGGCACAGTGCAGCGTTGGCACAGAGTCAGCGGTAACCAACGACATCAAATTTGGTATCGAGAAAATATCTCTAAAGGTTCCCTTTTGCTAATCCAAAATGTATTTCCTAAGCAAATAAAACCGTTTTTACATTTCTAATCAGGAAATCATTATTTTCATCTAACATATTTTTTATAAACCGTTTACACAATGCTTTACTGAACTTATCTGTAGATTTTCCAGGAAAGACAAAGCATTTGTGAGCAAGTTGTGCTACTGGATGAGATCAAGGCAAAACAAAAAAACAAGTGAACAAAGTGAAAGATACCTTTCTCTTTTAAATATTGCTTGGTTGTTATGCACCAACATTAGTAGCCAGTCTGATCCAAGACACTAGCCCAAATGTTGTCATTAGACTTAGGAAGCGATATGAGGTAATATCGTCCACATAGTTTAAGGCCCTTGTCAGGGTCACATATGAAAACTATGCTGGCTTCATACGGGCAAGGGAGCATGATGGTCATAGTATCCCGGCTTAAACATCAGTTCCATCTTGGGAGCCATCATGCCTACTGACGAGATCCAATGATAAACGCTCCCAAGCCACCCTGCTGGTTCTTATACACACTTTTAATAACCAAGAGAATGTCCTCATTTCTGAGTGGTGTTTGCCACAGCAAGTGTCACTGAGCTGCAGATCTTTTCTTTGTCTCAGCCGCAGTGGCATTCATTAGTTGAAGTTGTGTCTCGTCTGTGTCCTGCAATGGCTTAACTGGTTCATTCCATTTGTGTTCAATCTCCAGTACTCTGATCTCCTTTCATAGCTGTTGTTCCTTTGGGTGGAAGTTGTTTAACTTTGTCTGACCAAAAAGACATGAACGAAGCACGAATACCATCCTTCGGTGCAGCACTAGACATCTATACATTAAACTCCTGGTTAAACCTTAATCTCCACAATTTTAATAATGTCCAGGTACTTGAATGTGGTGAGAATACATTGGGATGAATTACAGGCCTTTGGGAAAAGCCTATTCAAGTATTTCTGGGATTTGGTCAGAATAACCCATGGAAAGCACCAGGCACCCCATTCAGCCACAGTGCACGGGAGAAACCACATATCCACAAGATGGATCGGCTTTGGTGGAGATGTGAGTACCATACACAATCTGCAGTCATTTGGTGGTCTTATGCCGTACATCCTCTTGGCCTCGACTATTGATGAGCTCTGCCAAGGTAGCTCTCAGCAGTTCATTGAGGGTATAGTACTATGTTAAAATCTACTCAATGAGCAACAACATCTTCACACTACTAAAATGATTCTCTCAAAAGGAAGAAAGAAGTGCAGCCACATGGAAACATCTGGTTATGTGTGGTCGCTCAAGTATCACCACGGTCATAAACATTATCAACCTCTACCATGAGCCACTGGGTTCACTGTTGTCAGGTACATATGATGTTCTCGTTCATCTGTATGCTAACATCACTCAATAGTACATCTTATTGACATCAGTGAAACACACCGAAGAGTCAAAAACCTTCCACTGCAAACTTGATGACTCTTTATCTTCTTTCACTGAACAAAGGGTCAACAAAGAAGATTTTCTTCTTCTTCTCCACGCTTACACAATCATAAATCCAACATGGCTGGAAGAATGTGCGCCTCTTCCACTACAACATTACTAGGGACTATGGTCAAAGCTGCTGGTAGACAATCGATGCTCAACACCAACATGGCCTCATCTGGAATCAAGAGGTGCGAGTCTAGGTGACGCAGGCTCCATGAATGTGTTAGGAATAGTGTTGGACTTGGCCCTTTTTGCAGGGTCACCCCTGCACTTTTTGCCTTCCTTCTAAATTTTTTCTGACCTGTTGTTGGCTATTTTATGACTCTGGGCACTTTACCACTGCTGACCAGTGCTAAAGTGCCTATGCTCTCCCGACTATAAATTGAAGTATTGATTAGTGGTTCCATGATTGGATATTTGGTTTACTTGTCAGGCCCTAGTACAGTGCACTGAGTGTGCCCAGGGCGTGTAAATCCAAATGCTGCTGGTGGGCTTGCAGCACTGGTTGTGTCACCCACAGAAGCAGCCTTGTAAAATGTGTCTAGGGTCTGCGATTGCAGAACCTGCGTGGAGTCTGGTACTGTCATGCTGGCTGCACCCACTTGCCAGTCCCTAAACCTTCCCCTTTCTTCATATCAGTCACCCCTATGGTAGGCCACAGGGCAGGGTGCATTGTAAGTATAAGGTAGGACAAGCCCTGATGTGTGTGGCATGTCCTAATAGTGATTTACAGCCATTTTCATTTTTCACTATTGCAAGGCTACGTGTTCTCCGTGGACCAGAATTGGCTGTTAGAATTGTTACATTCTATAATCCTAACATACTCAGAGAACATGATAGAAATTCGAGTTTAGTATGCCTGGACTCAGAATAATAAAATAAATCTTTTAGTAAAGTTTATTTTAATATTCTGTGTTTGCAAATACCACTTTTAGAAAGTAGGTATTTGCTTGCCTAACCATTTCAGCCCGCCTCTGCTAGGTTGTGTATTCCTTTGTCTGGTTTTGCAAGTGCCAGGGCTGGGGGATTCCAGGAGACAGGCTGGGGCCGCCCCGTGGAGAATAGATAGATCTGCATCCAGATGGGAGGGAGGAGTGCACCTGGGACCTGAATAGGGCTGGGCCTTCCCTCTACAATGCCGGCTCCACCCCCTGTGGTGTGTCTGATGTCTCTGTCCTGCACACTGAAAGAAGAGAATGAAGACTGTCAACAGAGTGCTCCAGGACTGTACTTGCCTTCCACAATGCTGGCTCCACCTCCTGTGGGGCGTCTGATGTTCCTGCCCTGCATGGTGAAAGGAAAGTAGCAGTCTGGTAAACAGAATGCTCACGAACTGGTTTGGAAAGGGCACAGTCCCCTCTACCCTCACACAACAAAGGATTTGGGGGTATAAGTATTGGGACCCTGCTCCCATGAAATTAGATCACTTCTGGAACTGACAAGACAAAACCTCTGCTGAGGAGAAAGAACCTGAAGAAACTGAGGAGAGACTATTCCTAAGCTGAAGCGCTGCTTGGGGGATTGGCCTGAAGTGGTTGCCTGGCTGCCTAGAGAGGAGAAAGGACTTTGTGGATTTTACCTTTACTTTCAACTTGTGCCAAGATCTCTAAGGGCTTGGAAGAGAGCTTGCCCCCTGACCCAAGTCCCAGAACCAGTGGACTTCACCAGCCTTTGTGAATTGCTGCTGTTCCAGTGGCTACAGAGGAGGGGAGCTGTGACCGACTCTCATGACCAGCCTGGTGTCCTGTACGCACCGCATTGAGCAACGTCCGACTCGAACAACGCAAGCTCTGCACTCACCAACTCCGTCTTGACGCCATCAACGAGCCATAGCCTGCAGCGTGAATGGAAGGACACCGCAACGTGCAATGCCTCGCTACACTGACTCAAACTGGTCTGACCGACGCGTCACTGCTGCTGACTTCGAGTCCTATGACCGCACCGGAGTTGGGCACTGCCTCGCACACTTCGTGACGCACCACCCGACTCGCACCGCTGTCCAGACTGACTGACACCAGCTCCCAAACTCTGGGTCGAATGCCGCACCGTAAAACTGGAAGCACCGCAGCGAGCAACATCCGCCCCGAACAACGCAAGCTCTGAGCTCACCGACGCTGTCAACAAGCCTTAGTCTGCACCGCGACGGAAGGGACACCGTGACCTGCAACGCTTTCTTTTTCTACACCGCGATGGACACCAGAACCGGCTCGCACATCCGTGCTGGCCGCCTCAAAGAAAAGGTACTGTGTTTGAGTCTGTCGACATTTGAGTGGGCCCGGACCGCCGCGGTCCGCTGGATTTGTTGGACTCTGTGTTCTTTTCAGCAACGCTGTAGCCGGACGAGGCTACCGACTCGCACAGAACTTTGAACTAAGCTTTTTAAACCTGAACTCTTGAAATTTGATAGTACTGTGGATTCTTTTTGTCGTTTATTGGTCTTGTGGTAACTCTAGATAAAGTAGACTTATTTTTAATATAAAACCTGTGTGGTGTCCATTTGTAGTGTTGTCACTGGGTTACTGTATGTGGTCACAACTGCTTAACTTACAAAGACTCTGAAATATGCCTTGACTGTTCGCGCCACCCTACCTAGAGGGTGAGCTGGGGTTTTTTTTGGGAGAGTAATTCCCTTGCCCTGATTAGAGGAGAGGGTCCCTGCTTGTCACAAGTACCCACCTGTGCCCACCAGAGAGCCCCAATTCTAACATTGGTAGTCAGTGGAAGGGATTCCGAATTTTCATTTGTGACTCATGTTCAGTGATTGGTGAACACTACTTAGTGAGTGCAGACCATAATGCAGCCACGTACTTTTGATACTTGTTTTGCCAGAAATCTCAATTTTTTAAATCATGCCTGGTTCAGTCAGAGTGGAGGAGACAGCCTCCGTTATATCTGCTGACTATGATTGGGAGGAAGAGAAACTAGAAAACGACACCAATAAACAGCTCAGGAGCTTCTGCAAAAATATTAAAATTTCCGTGACCGGACTCTCCAGAAGGGAGCAGTTCCAAAAGGCGCTGAGGGCCTCGGTCGAGGCAAGGAGTGCCCCTGGAAATGAGATTGAATTTGAGGATGCAGAGCAGCAGCTGGAGGGACCACTGGGTCAAGAAGGGAGGGGTGCAACCTCCCCGTTGGGTAGTAGTGTTTCTGCCCGAGGTCTGTCCCCAGAGGAGTTGGCAGACAGGAAAGAAAACAGGAGGCATGAAATGGAGATGGCCAAACTCAACTTGAATGTACAACTGGAGCTAGAAACTAGGAAATTAGTGCTAGAAGAAAAGAAAATGCAGTTTGAGCATGACTTGATAATGAGGAAGCTTGATTTGGAGCTCGAGGGGCTTGAGGCCTTGAGTGCTTCAGCCCAGCAACAAGAAATGTGTGTAGCTCAGAGATTGAGCTTTGCTGAGTTGGAGGTGGAGTCCAGCTCAGATGGTGACAGCAACATTCAGTTATCTAGTGCTGAGTTGGAGGTGGAATCCAGCTCAGATGAAAGCAGCAATATTCAGGCATCTAGTGCTGGGAGAGTAGTACACACACCCAGAGATGTGGCACCTAACTTGGAGGGGGTAACATACACCAGGAGGGGATGTATGACATTACAACGCATGCTTTTACCACGCATGCCTTTACAACGCAGTTTTTACATCGCAAACCTTTACAACGCATAGCGCTTTGAGGTGTTGGATAGTGAAAAGTTTAATTTACTATTCCAACACCAGTCCCCGTGGACACTAGGGAAGGTGTTGGATAGTAAATTAAACTTATTCCCTATCCTAGAGCGCCCCCCAGCGCAATGCGTTGTAATGGTTTGCGTTGTAAATACCGCGTTGTAAAGGCACTGCGTGGTAAAAGTTGCGTTGTAAAGGATGTTCCCCCCAGGAGGTGCAAGGACATGAGGTAGCTCCAGTAGTGCGCAGTATCCCTGAAGGGAATAGGGTAACTGGCGTAGGGGTTCATGGTCCTAGTAGTGGGAGGGACACTCTACTGACTATAGATGAGAGGTGCAGGGAGAGGGGATCCCCCAAAGTTGAAGTCATGGAATGTGAGTGTGGAGACCATCCAGAAGAGTGTGGGTTGTGTGACAGAGACAGTCAGATACTGTCTGGCCAGTCTCAGGAGAGTGGTGTGGAGTATGTGTGTGAGGCACTGGATGGTGAATTGAAGGATAGTTTGCTTAACCCCTGTAGGGGGGCTGTGCGATCCAATTCTGGAAGAGCATATTGTAAGACCCTGTTTACAGAGCTATGCCAACACCTGTAGTAGAGTGAGTTCTTTGACCCCAGGGTGCTCAAATTGGAGGGAGACCTTTGGTGGATTCCAGAGGGTCTGAAGAAGCATTGGGGAGTGATTCCAACAATAGTGGCTCAGGTATCTTC
This sequence comes from Lissotriton vulgaris, assembly GCF_964263255.1. NCBI lineage: Eukaryota > Metazoa > Chordata > Amphibia > Caudata > Salamandridae > Lissotriton > Lissotriton vulgaris. The sequence goes on from NW_028251924.1 coordinate 90,862, forward strand.
CAGTCCTGTGTGATGGAGGAGGTTCAGTGTAGCCCAGCTAGGTCCCAGTCTAGTGGGAGGGGTGTAGGGGCTCACGTCCTGTCTCAGAGGAGGAGTGAGTGTGGGGTCTGTCCCAAGGTACCCGAAACCGAGTCTCAGGGCCTGGATGGTTTCTTAAGGGAAGATCAGGTCAAGGGCCTAGGCTGTACTTGTAGGCCATTTGAGGAGGATCTCCCAGTATCTAGAGAACGTGGAGGCTCTGTAAGCAGAGTTCCAGTAGTTCTGGTATCTGGCAGAGCCACTCCAGTTGGGAGGGTGCAGAAGTCCAGAGGGGTGAGAGGGGCAAAGAGTCCCAGTGGGAGAACCGGTGGGTCAGGGGCCAGCCAGAAGGGCTGCGTCCCCAGTGAATGACCATAGTAACACCACTTCTGTCTTGGGGGATCTTTGAGCACTGTCAGATGGACAAGGGAAGGGAGATCTGCACCAGACAGACTGTCACATGACACATGAGTTATGTGTCACCCTCAGGGTGAGCATGGGTGCTCACCCAGAAGTCCTGGTACGCCAGGCAAGTTTTCAACTGCAGGGTTGGGTCCCTGAGTTGGGAAGCCAGGTACAGGGGTTACCTGACCTGGAGGGAGGGACATCTGTGATCAGTGTCCCTACCAGTCTGTCTTCTTGGTGTACCACTCCAGGTGGGAGGGTACAGCCATCTGGAGGGGGGGCAGAGGGAGGGAGTCCTAGCCTCTGACCCCGAGTACAGCCTGAGGGTTTAGACTCTAAGTTGGAGAGCCAGGTTCAGATGTTGTCTGACCTGGAGGGAGGGACAACTGTAAGCAATGTCCTGACCAGTTTGTCTTCTGGGGTACCGCTCCTGAAGGGAGGGTACAGTACTCTGGAAGGGGGTGCAGAGGAAGGGAGTCCTCGCATCTGACCCCGGTGCCACCTGAGGTTTTAGACCCTAGGTTTGAGGGCCAGGTTCAGAGTGTCCCCCGGACCTGGTAACCCAGTTGCAGGATAGAACCCCTGAACTGGTGGGAGAATTGTGCAGGACACCAACTACAGGCACCCTGACAATTCTGGAAGGGGTACCGCTCCAGGTGGGAGGGTACAGAGCCCCAAGGAGGAGGACTGGGTGTGGGAGAGCCCACCCCAGTCTCTGGTCCAGCCACTGGGTAGAGGCCTGGGGCTGGTGGGTCAGTGCCAGGACCTGACAGGAGGGTGAGTGGACAAATGGTGCCAAGTACCTGGGGCTACTGCCCCCCACTCTCTGATGCCACAGAGGTTTGAGAGCTCTCAGAGGCATAATGCCTGGGTCTCATCCCTGACTACTGTCAGTGGCCACTGTGACTTGCTGTCTGTCTGTTGGGACACACCTGGGAGCAAGTTAAGGTTAGATGCTGCACAGGTGGTGTCCACAGGTGAAGAGAAGGGTTCCCCATGGATTAGCTTGGTGGACCCTGAGAGTATGGACAGAGGATTTGAAATGGGTTCAGATTGGTGTAGAACTGGAATATGCCCCTACTGTTGCGGGCCAGGTCCATGTTCTATCGCCCTAAGCAGGGAAGCCCGTCGAGGTAGTGATTGGTATACCCTGCGTTTTGGCTGGAAGGGGGTTGTGTTGGACTTGGCCCTTTTTCAGGGTCATCCCTGAACTTTTTGTCTTCCTCCTATATTTTTTCTGACCTGTTGTAGGCTATTTTATGACTCTGGGCACTTTACCACTGCTGATCAGTGCTAAAGTGCATATACTCTCCCTACTGTAAATTTAGGTATTGATTAGTGGTTCCATGATTGGATATTTGGTTTACTTGTCAGACCCTAGTACAGTGCACTGGGTGTGTCCAGGGTGTGTAATCCAAACACTGCTAGTGGGCTTGCAGCACTGGTTGTGCCACCCACAGAAGCAGCCTTGTAAAAGGTGTCTAAGGTCTGCCATTGCAGAACCTGCGTGCAGTCTGGTACTGTCAAGCTGACTGGGCAAGTGCACCCCCTTGCCAGTCCCTAAACCTTCCCTTTTCTTCATATCAAACACCCCTATGGCAGGCCCAAGGGCAGGGTGCATTGTAAGTATAAGGGAGGACACGCCCTGATGTGTGTGGCATGTCCTAATAGTGAATTACAGCCATTTTCATTTTTCACTATTGCAAGGCTACTTGTTCTCCGTGGACCACAATTGGCTGTTAGAATTGTTACATTCTATAATCCTAACAGACTCAGAGAACATGGTAGACATTCGAGTTTAGTGTGCCTGGACTCAGAATAATAAAATACATCTTTTAGTAAAGTTTATTTTAATATTCTGTGTTTGCAAATACCACTTTTAGAAAGTAGGTATTTGCTTGCCTAACCATTTCAGCCCGCCTCTGCTAGGTTGTGTATTCCTTTGTCTTGTTTTGCAAGTGCCAGGGCTGGGGGATTCCAGGAGACAGGCTGGGGCCTCCCGGTGGTGAATAGAGAGATCTGCATCCAGAGGGGAGGGAGGAGTGCACCTGGGACCTGAATAGGGCTGGGCATTCCCTCTACAATGCCGGCTCCACCCCCTGTGGTGTGTCTGATGTCTCTGTCCTGCACAATGAAAGAAGAGAAGAAAGACTGTTAACAGAGTGCTCCAGGACTGTTCTTGCCTTCTACAATGCTGGCTCCACCTCCTGTGGGGCGTCTGATGTTCCTGCCCTGCATGGTGAAAGGATAGGAGCAGTCTGGTAAACAGAATGCTCAGGAACTGGTTTGGACTGGGCACAGGCCCCTCTCCCCTCAGAGAACAAAGGATTTTGGGGTATAAGTATTGGGACCCTGCTCCCATGAAATTAGATCACTTCTGGAACTGACAAGACGAATCCTCTGCTGAGGAGAAGGAACCTGAAGAAACTGAGGAGAGACTATTCCTAAGCTGAAGCGCTGCTTGGGGGATTGGCCTGCAGTGGTTGCCTTACTGCCAACGAGAGGAGAAAGGACTTTGTGGATTTTACCTTTACTTTCAACTTGTGCCAAGATCTCCAAGGGCTTGGAAGAGAGCTTGCCCCCTGACCGAAGTCCCAGGACCAGTGGACTTCACCAGCCTTTGTGAATTGCTGCTGTTCCAGTGTCTACAGAGGCAAGGAACTGTGACCGACTCTCATGACTGGCCTGGTATCCTGTAGGCACCGCATTGAGCAACGTCCGCCTCGAACAACACAAGCTCTGTGCTCACCGACTCCGTCTCAAAGCCGTCAACGAGCCATAGCCTGCACTGTGACTGGAAGGACACCGCAACGTGCAACGCCTCGCTACACCGACTCGAACTGGTCTGACCGACGCGTCACTGCTGCTGACTTCGAGTCCTGTGACAGCACCGGAGTTGGGCACCGCCTTGCACACTTCGCGACGCACCGCTCGACTCGCACCGCTGTCTGGACTGACCGATGCCAGCTCCCGAACTACGGCTGAACGCCGCACCATAAAACTGGAAGCACCGCAACGAGCAACGTCCACGCCGAACAAAGCAAGCTCTGATATCACCGACGCCGTCAACGAGCCGTAGCCCGCACCGCCACGGAAGGGACACCGTGACCTGCAATGCTTTATTTTTCTCCACCGTGCCGGCCGCCTCAAGGAAAAGGTACTGTGTTTGAGTCTGTCGACATTTGAGTGGGCCCGGAACGCTGCAGTCTGCTGGATTTGTTAGATTCTGTGTTCTTATCAGCAACGCTGTAGCCGGACGAGGTTACCGACTTGCGCAGAACTTTGAACTAAGCTTTTTAAACCTGACCCTGAACTCTTGAAATTTGATAGTACTGTGGATTCCTTTTGTCATTTATTGGTCTTGTGGTAACTCTATATAAAGTAGACTTATTTTTACTATAAAACCTGTGTGGTGCCCATTTGTAGTGTTGTCACAGGGTTACAGTTTGTGGTCACAACTGCTTAACTTACAACGCCTCTGAAATAAGCCTTGACTGTTCGTGCCACGCTACCTAGAGGGTGAGCAGGGGTTATTTTGGGAGAGTAATTCCCTTTCCCTGACTAGAAGAGGTCCCTGCTTGTCACAAGTACCTGTGTCAACACAAATAGGGTCAAAAGTTCCTCCGACGCCGATCTTGTCGTGGGTAGGAGTCAGAGACGCCCGCTGAGGGAGACAACTTGCTCCCTCGCCAACGCCGATGGGGTCCAGACCTTAGACTGATTAGGTTGGGTTATGGGACGACTAGTGACCATACCAGTCAGCGATAAGACGCTGTTCACCTTGACGATGAAGGTACAGCGGGTACATGGGCAATAGGCTTGGCACCTGCAATAACAAACCTAGATTGTTTTTTGCACATCATATGGTCCTGAAGAAGCGCGATTGGATCCACTAGGGACCACCAGACGCGCGAAACATGTCGACCGAATAATTTGTTTACCCCCACTTGAGCACCTACCCTGAGAGCAGCGTTTAGTTAGACAACTGCCCCTAGTATTTATTTCATAGGGAAACTCCAGGGTCCACCCCCTTTTAATTAACCTTGCAGACCCCTGAATAAACTAGTTTGAGGGCACTGAACGGTTATTTTAACTTTATCACACTCACTATTTATTTTTGCTAGGCCCCTAGACTCCCATGCACAACTGCGGCATCTCCAAAGAAAGTACTCCGCCAAAGAGCCCCCTTGTGGGGCCCGTGAGGGACTGCAGCGCCGCCTACACGAGGAGCAATGCCCAATGATGATCCAGGGCGATCGTAAGGTTGTCTGAGGGCACTAGATTACCAAGGAGTAGCATTCACTTCACTCCACGCATTTCTTACAACTCCACCTGTAAGTCCAGAGCAAGAGCTAATCCATTCCCCCATACTTATCTCTATTTCTCTAACTTTTCTTTTGGAGCATCCTATATTTAGGTATACTCCCCTTGAGGAACTTTTGACCCTATTTGTGTTGACACATTTGACCTTGGGAGCAAGGGCACTGGACCTCTTTTTCCTGTTTTAGTTTCTTATTTGAGCTCCTAGTCCCCCCTCTTTTTGTGTATACTGTCACAAGTACCTACCTGTGCCAACCAGAGAGCCCCAATTTTAACAAATAGTAAAACATGTTCCCCAAGTTTAAAAGTGAAGTTGGATTAGAGCTGAAGGCATGTGTATGTATACAGTGTAATATCTGTTAATGGATCAATTACAATGTAGATTTCTAATAGACATAATTTACAATGTAGATTTCTAATAGATATCACTCACAATGTAGATTTCTAGTAGACATCAATCAAACATTTGTAGAGCATGCTACTCACCCTTGAGGGTCTCAAGGCGCTGAGGGAAGGGGGCAGCAGCTACAGGTTGAACAGCCAGGTCTTGGGATGTCTCCTGAAGGTCGGCAGGTCCTGGGTCTGACGCAGGTGGATGGGGAGGATGTTCCATATTTTGGCGGCGAGGTGGGCGGAATGGAGCTGACGGTTCGGGTGTGTAAGACTAGTCATTTGTTGAGGTATACTGGTCCGGTTTTGTGGAGCACTTTGTGAGTGTGGGTGAGGAGCTTGAAGGTGATCCTCTTGTTGACCGGGAGCCAGTGCAGATCTCTCAGATGGGTGGTGATGTGGCGAGGGAGTCCAAGGATGAGGTGTGTGGAGTTGTCTTGTATGTGCTGGAGTGTGGTTGTGGATCCTGCATAGAGGGCGTTGCCATAGTCCAGCCTGCTGATGATGAGTGCTTGGGTGACCGTTCTTCTGGTTTCAGTTGGGATCCATCTGTAGATCTTGCTGAGCATGCAGAGGGTATTAAAGCAGGAGGAGGAGACCATGTTGACTTGCTAGGTTGAGTCCAGGATGAAGCCCAGGTTGCGTGCGTGGTCGGAAGGTGTTGGGGCGGCACCCAGCCTGGCCGGCCACCAGGAGTTGTCCCACGCAGAGGGGGTGGAGCCAAGGATGGGGACCTCCGCCTTGTCCCAGTTCAGTTTCAGCCGGCTAGTCTTCATCCACTCTGCGACAGCCTTCATTCCCTCATGGAGGTTGGATTTGGCAGTTGCCAGGTCCTTGGTGAGGGAGAGGATCAGCTGGCTGTCGTCGGCGTATGAGACAATGTTGAGGTGATGTGCTTAGACGATGTCAGTGAGCGGTGCCATGTAGATGTTAAAAAGGGTCGGGCTGAGGGATGAGCCTTAGGGTACGCCGCAGGTGATTGTTGTGACTTCGGACCTGAAGGGGGGTAGGCAGACTCTCTGTGTTCTGCCGGTGAGGAAGGAGGTGATCCAGTCCAGGGATTTGTCTTGGATCCCTGCGTCATGGAAGCATGTGCGCAGGGTGTTGTGGCAGACGGTGTCGAAGGGGGCTGAGAGGTCCAGGAGGATGAGGGCCGCTGTTTCGCCATTGTCCAATATGGTTCTGATGTCGTTGGTGGCAGCGATGAGGGCGGTTTCGGTGCTGTGATTGCTGCGGAAGCTGGATTGGGAGGAGTCCAGTACGTTCTTTTCCTCCAGGAAGTGGGTCAGTTGTCTGTTGCCGGCCTTCTCAATGACTTTTACCAGGAACGGGAGCAGGGAGATGGGTTGGAAGTTCTTGAGGTCCTTTGGGTCCGCCTTGGTGTTTTTGAGAAGGGTGTTGATCTCGGCATGTTTCCAGCTTTCTGGGAAGGTGGCAGATCTTCCTGAGTTGGGGTGCGATGATGCAGCTTGCTTTGTTGAAGATGCAGCAGCAGATGGAATAGGTCATGTCCTCTTCCCTTGTAACAATCGCTCGAGAGCGGCGTTAATAAAAATATTTTCCATTTGGTCTCCAACCGGCTTGAGGAAAATTAAATTTTGGCCATGTTGTGTTCCCTAGCGCGTACCCCACCGACTCCATGTACCAGCTTAAAGTGCATGTAACTTCCCTCCTGTGCCAGTTATGAAGACGCAAATACATTTGCGTCCACCGTCAACTTGTCCTCTTTCAGAAGCACCATGAATGGATTATATAGTCCGTTCCTAAGTATGCTATGCCAACGTCTTTTTGTAGTACACTTTTCACTTTTTCCTGCTCTAGCCAGAGTAGGCCCTGAATTCCTGCCATCTGAACCTCTTTTGTGGCTCCTGGCTCTGCCCAGGCTACCTCCGTACTCATGAACTATGTCCTATATTCAGCGCGGCCCCTCGCGCTCAGCTCAAGCCTGCTTTCTGCCAAGACTGACTATAACCTTCGAGTTATCTGCTTCGCTCCCCGAGAATACATTCCTGCCTACTAGATCCTGTAAACATCCTCTCCAGCTGCAGAGCCAAAGGGCCGACCTGTCTTAATGCAAGTAATTCATAGCCTCCGTTGCCATGCTTCCATGGAAGGCCCCGTGCCCCCACGCTTCACATGTAGACACTCAGGCGCTCATACACGCATTCACAGTTAGCATAGAATAGCTTCTGCCCTAGAGACCTTTCCGCCCAGATAGTATAGTTCCTAAACATCAGATATCAGATATGATAGAAGTACAAGTTGATCTGACATGCCAGACTTCTGTCTCTTCCCGTCAGTGTAAATGTCAAGACCCCTGCACCCTGTCAGTCACACGTCATACAGCTGCGCGCGCATCCAAGCTTCCGATTTCTGCTGACATTGCAACATTCTGTTAGCACCACCCCTTGGTGCCACCCACTTGCGTCACCTATCAGTGACGTTTCTAGCACACACCTCTAGTTCACGCCTAGTTTACGCCTCTTGATGATGTATTGGTACCACGTGTATACTGTTATCTTGTCTTCTCTCAGCTGTTACGCCTCTCACATTGAAACTTATGATGTAAATCAAGTATATAAGCTATGTAATATCAATAAACGAGAGCGCGCTCATCTATCCCTTCTGACACCCCTGTGGTGGTCAGAACATGATATCCTGATTCCTTTATGAGGAATAAAACCCTTAGAAACTCTAACACCACGGACTCTGTTTTCTTTCCTTCTGATTGAGTTATTATTGATTAAGTACTTACCTGCATAGAAATTAAGAGAGTAAATTAATTATTTACGTCATTTTGGCGCCCGAATAGGGACCCCTCCCCCACCTCACGCGCCGGAAGGTGCGTTGCAATCCGTGTCCCCTGCCATCAGTTAGACGGACAACACGTGTACTGGCAGGATTTCCTGCATCCCCCTCTGACACACGGAGGTGACGAAGACTGCGATCAGTGCCCAGACGAGGCGGTGAGGAGTGCGGAGGATCCCGACCAGAGCCCAGCCGAAAGAAGCAAGGTCCGAGGTGTGAAGAGGCCCACCAGTTTTCCGAAGTTTTCCGAAGTTTTCCGAAGTTTTCCGAAGTTTTCCGAAGTTCCGAGTCGAGTCCAGTCGAGTTTTCCGAGGCCTTCTGTTTCCGTGCTTCCCGGTGAGTACCATTGCTGGGTCGTATCTAGACGGGTTTGGGTACACAAGTCCGGTCTGCACTGTTTTTAGGCAGTGTATCTGTACTGTTTAGCAGTATATCTAGGATTCCGAATTTCTGCACTGTTACAGCAGTGTATCCGTACCGTTGAGCGGTACATTCAGTGTAGGGGGTAGTTAGCTATGTCTTCAATGTTTTCATGTAATTAATGTCGTGGTATGACTGTGACTGTTTAAACGTGTATTATTGTGTTTTTTTCCCATACAATATAGCTGTTAAAAAGTATTAAGGAATAAAGATCTAGCGTTCAGTAAATAAGTAAGCAGGATGCCGTTTCTCAGTAAGTTAAAACAGATCGGAACTAGGTAAGGGTTACTAGAGGAAGAAATTCCTATCCCCCCTAGGGACACTCCAGGCAATTTTATGTATCAAAAGCACGGCATAGATGCCATATTATATCTAGATTTATGGGCCGATTACACCAAACACCTAGACGAGAGACACAGATGGCCTGTTACCGGAACGTGGGATGCTGAGTGCATCATGAGGGTAGAAGAAGCATTATGGAAAAAGAAAGCTAGGCAATCTCAGAAGGACGCCATAGAATTTTGGCGTAAGGAATCACGTAAGCGTGCGGACAAAGCACTCCGTAGAGAAGACAGACTTAAAGAATCAGATAAAGAGCGAGAAAACGAATTAGTTACTGAAGGGATCCGAGTAAAAACAGAACAAATAGACCGTGCCCGAAATAATCTTGTAAACGGTATGTATCTCGTAGCAGATGGCCCACCCGAAACTGAATCAGAGATACCAACAAACTTACCGACACCGTTAGTTCCAACTAAAGTAATGCATAAAACTACTAAAGACATATTCCTGAATTCATATCTAGAGGATGTAGCACCAGCTTATACCAACATGCCTGTTCGTGCCCTGCCTACTGACAGGGATGGGGGGGGCACTGCGCCCCCAGATCCAGCTCCACCGGTACCGCAACAGACCCCTCCCGCTCCGCCAGCTCCGCCACCCCCCGTTCTTAAGACGGATCTACCGAAACCAGTACTACCCGATCTTACTAAAAGACAGATTCAAGTCCAGATACAGACTCCGCGGAGAGATAATGCCCAAGCATCCGCCTCAGGAGGTGCGACAGCGGGTCTACGGACCCCGCCACCGACACACAGATTGCATTTAAAGGACACACAGAATCCTTTCCAGTCTCCCTATTCAGCCCGGCTTGACGCATTCAAAGATAGGATGTCATTCTGCAGATATGATCCAGTACCCGGAACAGACGATCTGATGGTATTAGCATCACTGCGCTTAAGATCTGCCACCGATAACTTGCTATGCTATGTAGGAATGCAGGAAGCTCTCGACAGACTATACAAATTCATACAGATGGGGAAAGACCCCGACAGTGTCAAAGCTGCCATGTATAAACAGAAAGTTGACGTTCAGAAACAGATACTACGATTCTTCATTAATTGTGTGATAAGAGAACGAGACAGGCCCGGGACAGATCAAAGTGAGTTAGACGCATTAAACAAGTGGGGCCAAAATATAGCAGACGCGAAACATGACAAGGGAACTTGTATAGCCACTATGTCCCAGAAAATTAGAAAGGCAGTATTAACTGCACATCAGGAAGAAACTGATAAAACTTCCTCCGGGGAGGAAGATGAAGATGAAACATCAGAAAAGTCTACAGATATCATAGCGTATGTAGGTAGGGGAAACTACCTTAGGAAAGGTGTCCGTCCGGAGAGCAAGAGAGTTCTTTTCTCCGCTTTAACCAATCCGAATTCTTCTGAACATCAGTTCCAGGAAACTGATAAAAGGCTTCGTGATCGAGTAGGGTATCATATACTCAATTCTATGGATGAACAGGAACTAGCCCGGTCGGCCGTGTTGTGGGCCGAAAACGCAGACATATATAATGATGACACGTTAGTGCAGACATTCTTGAACCTTTCCCCGGAAGAGCAGAAAATAGCAGGTGTATGCATGATTCAGCACCTCCTTATCAAGTTCAGAAACCATCATTCTGATCCAGGTCCCTTACACGAAACATTAGAAGCACTAATCATGGATAGATGGAGAGGTTTTAGTACCAAATTAATACAAATAATTCTAGAACAACGACGTAAGTATAACACCTTCCTGAGCTCTGAATATGTTCCCGCCCCGCCTCCAGAAAGAAAAATGTACCACATGCAATGCGGTGGCGGCATTGAAAGCCAGAATCCCTTACGAGAAGTACATCCAGTTATGGGTGCCGATAATAACCTGAAACGTGTGTATGTTCACACACCACTGACTAAGTTAGAACTATTAGAGATGAAGAAGTTAGTTCCGTGCCATGATAAAGACCCGGCAGGTTTTCACAGAGAGCTTAAAGACATGTTATTGATGGGAGATTACACATATGATGATATTATGAAAATGTTAAAAGTACTGTTGCCCACGGGCATTTACGAGAAATTAAAGGAGAAGGATTGGGAAGTGGGAGAGTCAAAGATAGCATGGGCAGAGATAGAAGACGAAGAAAAGAAACGAGTCCCAGGGTTAGGCCTTGGGGATCTGACTAAAGCATTACCAGGTTTAATAGTACAGGTTCTGCCAAGATTATTGACAACTAGAAAGGAAGATTGGGACGCAATCTCGTCCTGCAAACAGAAACAAGATGAAGATACTAGTGACTTTTATTCGAGATTCGAGAAATGTTTCATTATCAATAGTGGCCTAAAAACAAGTAGCGAGTCATATCCACACCTTTTTGTAACAAAATTAGTAGAGAACGCCCTACCACTGGTTAAAAATAGAGTGTACAAGGTTGAAAGTACTTGGCAGGCAAATACGCCATCACAGATGTTACAAATGTTACAATATCACCAGAATAGAATTAGGGAAGAACAAGAGCAGGAACAGAAACGTATGAAAGACACGAAAATGAAAATGTTAGTAGCGCAGACAATTCCAGCCGAGGGTCATAGAAAAGGTGGGGCCCAGACAAATCATTCTGCCGCTCCCGTTAAAGGGACATGTAATTATTGCAAGCAGCCAGGTCACTACGTACATGAATGTCCAGTCCTGAAACATAACATCGAGACAGGTAAAACTAAAGAAAGACCGCGTCCGCCTAGACATGAACAGGGCCATCAACAGACCTCGCAGAACGAACAGCCAATGCAGAATACACAGCCTATGCATGATCAGTCCCATACAGTACAGACCGTAGCAGTACCACAGCCACAGCATGCTCAGACACAGCCCGCTGCTGCAACTAGAGAAGTCTCACAACAAATGTACCAGTATGCCCAGTCGGCATATCCAGATTATCAGCGTTATACATGAAACAGCCTAGGGAGGGAAAGTGATTTGCCTCTTATTGAAATTCCTGTAGATCAAGAAGGTCCTTATGTACATAGTCACGTATTAGGAAAAGACAGAAAGTTTTTAATTGACACAGGGGCAAGTCGCACTACTATAAGCCATAATGAGGTTCCAGGGGCACCCCTCTCAGGCTCACAGAATGTTTCCCTTGGTTTTTCAGGACAGCCTATTGTAAATGAGGTATCAGAACCAGTACCACTAGCTGTGGGTCCATTATCTCGAGTTACAGATTTGTTACTTACGAAATCATGTCCCGAAAATCTGTTAGGAATTAAAACACTAAAGGCTTTAGGAGCTATAATTTGCTGTTCCCCGGAGGGAGTCAGGCTCTTTCTACGGGATTTCAAGGGTCATTATGTTCTACGTGATTTTGATGTTAGATTGAAAAATGTACCAGATCACTTATGGGCAAAAGGCCCAGCTGATGTAGGTTGTATGCATATCACACCATACCGTGTTACACTCAAGACAGGTGTTGTTCTACCCAGAATCAGACAATACAAGTTACCACCCGATGCTGTAGTGGCTTTACTGAAAATCATTGAAGAGCTTATTGCCCAGGGAGTGGTCGTAGAGACCGACTCCAATATCTGTAATTCACCCATCATTCCAATTCTTAAACGTACAGACCGCAATGCACCGCCAGTATACCGGCTGGTGATTGATCTTCGAGAACTGAACAAATGCATTGTACCACAGTATCCTGTGGTCCCCGATATCTCCACCCTGTTAACTGCTATTGATCCAGAAGCAACGTTCTTTACTGTAATCGATCTCAAGAACGCCTTCTTCAGTGTACCCATTGACCCGGAGAGCCAATATCTCTTCGGATTCAGTTTAAATGGACGAAGTTTCAAATTTTCCCGCGCACCTCAAGGATTTACAGAAAGCCCCAGCATCTATAGTCAAGCACTGAAAAGACAACTAGATTGTATTCAAATGCCAGTTAATACAGCTTTACTACAGTACGTCGATGATCTGCTGATCACCGCACGAAGTGAGCCCGAATGTGAACAAGCATCTCTGATAGTTTTGCATTTTCTGGCCGACAAGGGACACAAGGTGTCTCCTTCGAAGCTACTATTCTGTGTTCAGCAAGTTGTGTACTTGGGTCACTTGCTGTCCAAAGTGGGGAGACAGCTCACTCCCGATCGCATTCAGTTAATAGTAAACATGCCCCGACCCCAGTCACAAAAAGAAGTGCGGGCCTTCATAGGCCTCACCTCGTACTGCAGACAATGGATTCCTCAATATGCATTTCTAGCTAAACCACTCATCCAGTTAACGACACAGGAGGCAGCGACTTCGACTGTCCTTCCTTGGACTCAGGAACACACACAAGCCTTTGAGGAATTAAAGAAAGCTTTATGCCAAGCACCAGTTTTAGCGACACCATGCTACAGTAAACCGTTTACACTTTTTGTTACAGAACGTGATGGTACAGCATTGTCTGTCCTCACTCAAGATCAAGCAGGTTCACATAAGCCTTGCGCTTATTTTTCAAGTACATTGGATTCAGTAGCACAGGCACTCCCTGCATGCTTAAAGTCAGTAGCAGCAACAGCGTTAGCAATCAGACAAAGCGATTCAATTGTTTTAGGTCATCAGTTAACAGTACAAGTTCCACATTCTGTAGAGGTTCTGTTAAACAGAACCCAGACTCAACACTTGACTATAGCACGACTGACAGGTTACGAATTGACATTATTCCAGCCACACATAGAAATCAGACGCTGCAGTATCTTGAACCCAGCAACATTGTTACCTACAGTTATGACAGATACAGCTCCGCATGATTGTATAGAGATTATTAATGCAGTAACAAAGCCCAGACGAGATTTAACAGATGTTCCACTGACAAATCCAGACCTGACACTTTATGTGGATGGTTCATGCATGAGAACAAGTACAGGAGAATTAGTGGCCGCATATGCCGTGACCACTGAAACTGAAGTTAAAGAAACACATCGTATTGATACACTGTCTGCTCAAGCAGCAGAGCTCATCGCTCTGACCCGAGCCTGTATTCTAGCGAAGAACAGAAATGTTAACATATACACAGATTCCCGTTATGCGTTCGGAGTCGTACACGACTTTGGTATGCTCTGGCAGGAACGAGGTTTCCTGACCTCTCATGGGGCCAAGATCCAGCACGGTCCCCTCATTCAAGCTCTGTTAGAAGCAATACATCTGCCTTCAGCCATATCAGTCATGAAGTGTAAAGCACATACTAAAGCCACAGATTCTGTTTCCCAGGGTAACGACCTGGCAGATAAGACAGCAAAACATACAGCACTGACTCACACTCAGACAACTGACACGACCAAGACAACAGATCCGACAAACTGCATGACAGTCCGAGATCCCACCCTAGATGTTATTGACATTCAGACACACGCTACTGCAGACGAAATAAAGAAATGGATCGAACTAGGAGGGATCCAGACAGATCAGGGTTGGATGACGAAGGGAAAATCTACATGGTTTCTCCCTGACTCTATGGTTCAAGTCATGATAAATACAGCACATAGTCCTGCCCATTTAGGAGAGAAAGCAATGCTAGACAGTTTGCAAAATATCTGGAATAATAAACACTTACGAGCAGCCGCAAAACAGAAAGTGCGTACTTGCATGATCTGTTGTCAGTTCAATCCAGGTAAAAGCGTCCCTGTAGAGCAAGGTGGATTTCATCCTCCCGATCACCCTTTTGAAGTCCTCCAGATGGATTATATCCAGATGGACCGTTGTCGAGGATTTAAATATGTTCTCGTAGTTGTCTGTGCTCTGTCCCGCTGGACCGAAGCATATCCAGTCCCAGATTACACTGCTCCGACCACTGCCAAACAGTTGGTTCGTGAATTTTTCCCACGGTACGGCTTGCCTCGTGTCGTGTACTCAGATAACGGTCAGCCATTCTCGTCTGCCCTAATGAAAGAAGTTTCCTTGTTATTGGGATACCAGTGGAAGTTCCATTGTGTCCGACATCCAGAAGCAGCAGGCCTTGTAGAAAGGCATAATCAGACATTAAAGATTCGCCTTGCCAAAATATGTCAGGACAAAGGGGTCGACTGGATAGTCGCCCTGCCGGTGGCACTATTCTATATGAGAATGGTCGCCCATTCGAGATCAGGGCTATCTCCGTACGAAGTGGTCTTTGGAAGACCACCGAATATGTGGGGGACGCCCATTCCTAAAAAGATAACCGATGTTGATTCTAATATGTTGACAGATTACCTTGCCTCCTTGATGTCTGCACTCCAATCATGTCGTTCACAGGTTGCCGCTGCCTTCCCTGACAACACCGATGTGAAGGAGCATGATGTCCGCCCCGGTGACGTTGTTTTAGTCCGAAACTTCGACAGGAAAAGTCCGTTGGAGCCCCGCTGGAAGTCTCCGAAGACCGTTCTTCTAACAACAAAGACCGCAGTCAAATTGGAAGGAAGAAAGGGGTGGGTCCACCTAAGCCATATCAAAACATTCCCAGGACTGAAACCGGAACAAGACACACCCACCCCCACCAAAGACTCTGATGACAAAGACTTTTCCGAATCCAAACGAGAAAAAACTCCTCAAGAACAATATCGTATGAAGTTACGATCTAGCAAGTCAGACAGTTTAATTGTTTAAGTCCTCCCCTAGGTGAATCGGTTAAATAGTTTCTGACATGTATCCCCTAGATCGAGTTAGAGAGAGAGAGGAAAAGAACAGAACATATTGCAAATCACTTCGTAGTCACTGCATAGTGACACTAATAATTATGTTTTTTCTCAGTATATTAATAATCATTGCTAGTATCTTGTTATCTATATACTATCCTATCTTCAAGCGTGAACAATCTGCTTACAATGTCTCTGCTGAACACACTTTTAGTGAGTTACCTCCTCATGAGCTTTCCTACAGACTGGCGCTGCGCAACAATACATTCATTAGTATGTTACATCATTCTCATCAAACTAACAATGCTACAAATTGCTGGATATGTGGCCGACTCCCTCCCTACCAGAATTACAAGGGAGCACTGCCTCTCTTTCCGTATCCGTTCACTCACAATGGCTCCTGCGGAGCATGGTTTAAGATAATTAATTCTTTAGATCCCGACATTGCTGTTTTCGATGGGGGTTGGGTTTGGGGAAACCTGAACTTGGTCCTACTAGACGTCTGTTACCCGGATAAGGAGGGACTCCCCATTAGAATAGGAACTGATCTAGAAAATGAAGTATATGGATTAGGTAATTACACAATTAGCCTTATGATTCTTACTGTCGAATCCGAAACCGCACCAGTTCTACCTATTATGTCAGTACTGCCAGTCACTGGTGAATTATGTATCAAGAAGAAAGGTTCAGTACACTTAGGTCATAGTAAATGCACTACTGTGGTCGAATTCAGTGATGATGGAAAGTCATCCTTCAAAGCTATCAGTCATTCCTACTTTGTGTGTGGTCATACCGCATACATTCGTCTACCTCCAGATTGGGATGGTACCTGTTACATTGCATTCCTTTTGCCACCCGTTTTTCTAGCTCCTTCTGATTACCACAGAAATAGCAATCTAGTAAAGAATAGACCCAGAAGAGATGCCCCCCTTGTCGACTACACAGAAACGGCATGGGAACAGTACACTGATTTTAATAAAGGATTCTTTTTCTTCTTAGGCCCTGTCCAGAATAGTAAATTAATACGCAGATTAACTAGAACACTTGAAGCTGTAGTAAATGAGACTACCTCCGCCTTAGGAAACTTAACAGAGGAGCAGTCCGCTATGCGGGTTGTTGTCCTTCAGAATCGTCTTGTAATTGACGTCATCTTGGCAGATAGAGGTGGAGCCTGTAAGGTCATCGGGTCAAGCTGCTGTGTTTTCATTCCACAGAATGCACCATCTGTATATCAAGCTATCACCCGTCTTCATAAAATTGCAAATCAGATACATCAGAATCCAGGCACCTGGACTTGGTCCGGTTGGTTCTGGACAACGTTAACAGCTTGGGGATGGAAGATCCTATCCTTCCTAGGCATTGGCCTAGTCCTAGTATTCAGTTGCTGCCTATGCCTACAGTGTGGGCCAGCGATCTGTGGACTGTGTGCCACTTCTTGCATTGAACATCCCAGTTTTCACTCAAAACGTAACCGAAAGAAAGAAGAACAAATGATGTTACAAGAACAGACTGATCGATTCATGAGGATCGATATTTCATGAAGGGTCCGTAGGGAACAAGGAGGGAATGAGGAAAATTAAATTTTGGCCATGTTGTGTTCCCTAGCGCGTACCCCACCGACTCCATGTACCAGCTTAAAGTGCATGTAACTTCCCTCCTGTGCCAGTTATGAAGACGCAAATACATTTGCGTCCACCGTCAACTTGTCCTCTTTCAGAAGCACCATGAATGGATTATATAGTCCGTTCCTAAGTATGCTATGCCAACGTCTTTTTGTAGTACACTTTTCACTTTTTCCTGCTCTAGCCAGAGTAGGCCCTGAATTCCTGCCATCTGAACCTCTTTTGTGGCTCCTGGCTCTGCCCAGGCTACCTCCGTACTCATGAACTATGTCCTATATTCAGCGCGGCCCCTCGCGCTCAGCTCAAGCCTGCTTTCTGCCAAGACTGACTATAACCTTCGAGTTATCTGCTTCGCTCCCCGAGAATACATTCCTGCCTACTAGATCCTGTAAACATCCTCTCCAGCTGCAGAGCCAAAGGGCCGACCTGTCTTAATGCAAGTAATTCATAGCCTCCGTTGCCATGCTTCCATGGAAGGCCCCGTGCCCCCACGCTTCACATGTAGACACTCAGGCGCTCATACACGCATTCACAGTTAGCATAGAATAGCTTCTGCCCTAGAGACCTTTCCGCCCAGATAGTATAGTTCCTAAACATCAGATATCAGATATGATAGAAGTACAAGTTGATCTGACATGCCAGACTTCTGTCTCTTCCCGTCAGTGTAAATGTCAAGACCCCTGCACCCTGTCAGTCACACGTCATACAGCTGCGCGCGCATCCAAGCTTCCGATTTCTGCTGACATTGCAACATTCTGTTAGCACCACCCCTTGGTGCCACCCACTTGCGTCACCTATCAGTGACGTTTCTAGCACACACCTCTAGTTCACGCCTAGTTTACGCCTCTTGATGATGTATTGGTACCACGTGTATACTGTTATCTTGTCTTCTCTCAGCTGTTACGCCTCTCACATTGAAACTTATGATGTAAATCAAGTATATAAGCTATGTAATATCAATAAACGAGAGCGCGCTCATCTATCCCTTCTGACACCCCTGTGGTGGTCAGAACATGATATCCTGATTCCTTTATGAGGAATAAAACCCTTAGAAACTCTAACACCACGGACTCTGTTTTCTTTCCTTCTGATTGAGTTATTATTGATTAAGTACTTACCTGCATAGAAATTAAGAGAGTAAATTAATTATTTACGTCAGGCTGGTGGAGCCTTTATGTGATTCTAATCAGTTTTGAGTGTAACGATCACTTGAGGGCGGCATTTGCACATTGTGCAGCTCGTCTCCAACTGGCTGGTGGAGCCTGCCAGAGATACAAATTTTGTATCAGACAACAGGAGTAAAATCTATAAACCACGTTGAGATTTGGGTAGGTACGTGAGAGAAACAACAGTATCTCAAGTGGTATCATTAGGTGGAACAGTTAGACACGTATGTACAATACATTACATGAAAGAAAGGGAGACTCAGTTTGTTTTTTAGGTGCACAAGGCATCAAATATTTGGAAGGGGAAAAAAGAAAAAATAAGTAATACAGTTGTGACAGCACTCTAGGCAAGAAATTGCGTGAACAACCCGAATTGGACCTGGTGCTCAATTGTGTAAGTGACACAAGGGGAGGTGACGCAAGTGACATTGTGTTATCAGCGAAAAACAGCGCAAGGTGCAATTGTGGGCAAGTATATACAGTGAATATGGTGGTTCAAGTCAATGATTTACAAGGTATTTTGAATGATTGGTAACAGTTTCTGTTGAACCACAAGAGGGGTGCGCCATCAGTTGCACTGACAGGTCGACGATGTTTCGATCTGATTATTTAGGATCATCTTCAGGACCTGGTTGAAAGTTTAGACAGGGCTGTACAAGGAGGGAAAGGAAAAGGGATGAGGGAGGGGATACAAATTGTAGTCCAGACCACAACCACCTGGTGTAGGTCTACTATCCACCACTGGATTTTCCCACCCACCCAACAGGACCTCCCGGCCTGTTCATCCCTGTGGCTGTCTAAGTTTGCCTATCATAAAAATAATTGGTTTGTCGCACAGCAAAGTTCTGTATTAAGGTCAACACACAAAAGTAATAAGTTTATCAATGTTTGTGAGGTTTGCAGCCCAGGTGGCGTCTCTTGTCAAGGACGGCCAGTTAGTCAACAAAAGAATGTGCCACCAATGTCTATTGGAGGCATCCCTTGGCGCTCCACTCTAAGAGAGTTCAAATTGCTTCAAAATAAAGATCCATGCAACGTTTTGAATTCGTATATTGTATTCAACACATCAAAAAAAAAATTTTTTTTTAATCTTTTTTTAATCCATCAACATCCGTTTGTTTCAAATATTAAATTCATTGAGCGGTATTTCAATAACACAAATCACAGTCCAATGAATTTCGGGCTGTATGCCCTTCATCCGGGACAATAGGAAAAAGGTTTTCGCGCCAGATAGGAAGGAGAACCCGTTTACGAACATCGTATGAACGCGTCCAGCGTTTAATAAAATTTTGTTTAACATTGAGAGCTTCAAGAATAACACCTATTGTCTCGGATGACGCAGAATTAGTTGCGCTCTGACCTTGGGTCGAAACGTCGACGTTGTAACCTGACTAGTCCATGCAGCTTCCCTGACTTAATCATAAAAATCATACAGGGGACATATATTTATGCTCAAAACAATGGACAGTTCATCATAACCCCCTTTTTATGTCATCCATGTATTATATGTACAGCACTTTTTTCACCGATCACCACAAGTCACTTTTCTTGCACTTCAATCACCTTATTGTTGTGTATTGCGTTGTTTTATTGACAGCCTTTTGCAAATAATATGTATTCATACAATACAAATTTCAGTTTTTGACTATAAATCGCTGGTCTTTGTGGTGTGTTCTAAATATTGAAGGTTGAACCTGTATATCACTTGTCTGTAATATTGGTTATTACTAAAGTGAACAGTCTTACAGTATTTTATACTTTGTACAAAAGAAATAGCCTCTCTCCCGACAGAACCACTCCTCTTATATTGAAGATGTGGTGGGGGCAGGGGTCGGAGGGTGAGCCGGAGTGGATGGTGTTCATGATTTTGATGGTGTCTTCGTGGTTGGCCAGGAGAGTAGAGGGTCGATGTGCTTGCGTGATGGCGTTTGTTGTCGCTGTCTGGGTGTCGAAACTGTTGTTGTCAATGCGTTCTTTGAAGATATCATTTGCAATGTAGATTTCTTGTTTGATTTCTTTACAATGTAGATTTCTTGTTTGATTTCTTTACAATGTAGATTTCTTGTTTGATTTCTTTACAATGTAGATTTCTTGAAGACATGTGAGCGCATAAAAAGAGCAAGAGTGGCAGGAGAGCAGCACAGTAGATAACATGGCCTCTGGCATGAGTCAGAAGGAATTGTACGAGAAGTTCTTTGATCCACGAAAGTTTCTCCAGACGTACTTAGTACAAGACTGTGAATATGTGGACGATACTATGAATCAACTGTTTCCTGCTTACCTGAGGATCTTTTCATCAGGTAAGTACTATTAGTGTTACTCCTCACCAACTCACCCACAGGTAATAGATATTATATTGATCCATTTACAAGAGCTTTATTGACGAAGATAATTGGTATTGTTAAATTGGGTCGTTTCCAAACCTAAAAATACTTTAGTACTGAAGGGCCCAGGCTTTTATGTTTGGATTAGATCTTTCATTTTGCAAACAAATTATTTTCTTGTCTGTCTTCTCTCCTGAACACAGTTTGTCACACTGACTGTAGGGCTTAGCTCTGAATCATGCAGGGGTAACGTGTGCTGAATGTGACCATTGTTTCAAATCCTTAATACCATTACATCTTTCTCATGGGATTTACCCATCAGCCCTTGTGCACACTCCAGGGTTCATTTCTGTCTAAATTAAGTTCAGAACTACATCCACATAGACAGCACAGGAGAGAGTAGTTTGCTATGACATATATAGCATGTGTTGACACCTGTTTGACTCTTTTTCAATCCAGAATACTTCATGCTACTTTAGAGGCATCAGTCAGAAACCAATCCTCTGTAACCCAGACCCTTTGTGAATGGACAGTATTCCCTTGACATAAAGAGAGACATGTTTTCAAGGGGCGATCAGTTACAGACCTGCAGAAAGAACTGCTACTCCTGGGGAGGCTCTAGATTTGTAGTTTTGGCACAGGAGTCTGCCCCCAGGCCCTATTTATTTATCCACTATTTCAAGGATTTAAGATTTGCAAAGAGGGACATGTCATAGAAACGTCGAAGCCTTTTCTGTGAGCCCTGGAGCAGTCAGTGGTAGCAGGGCTGTTTCCTGTGCCCGAGTCCTGGGCTGACAGTAGTTACAGGTCAGTTTCCTGTGAGGGCCATTGGGCAATCAGTGGTTACAGGCCTGTTTTCTGTGTGCGTTTTGGGGCACTCAGTGGCATTCAGGCCAGTAGCAAGTGTGAGTTCAGGGGCAGTCAGTCGTTACAGGGCAGTATACTGTGTGGTCATATGACAGTCAGTGGCTACAGAGCTGTTTTCTGTGTTTTGGTCCTGGGGCAGTTAGTGGTTGCATGATGGTATACTGTGTGGGTCCTAGGACAGCCAGTAGTTACAGGGCAGTATTCTGTATGCATCCTGGGACAGTCAGTGGTTACAGGGCTGTTTCCTGTGTGGGTTGCAGAGCAGTCAGTGGTTACAGGTCAGTATCCTGTGTGGTCCTGGGCAGTCATTGGTTACAGGTCTGTTTCTTTAGTGGCTCCTAGGACAGTCGATGGTAATAGGGCAGTATCCTGTGTGAGTCCTGGGGTAGTAAGTCGTTAGAGGGAAGTGTCCAGTGTGAATACTGTGTTTTATCACCGGTGTCCGACGACCATTACACCGATGAACTGCACTTGAATAGCCTGGTCTCTCCCTTTTGGCTCTTGTCTCACCAAGGGTGCTGAGGGTGGAGAGCTTGAGAAGTTTAGAGTTCAACAGGACAAGATACCACTCAACAAACCTACTGTCAGTTTCAAAAAAGTAAATATTTTATGTGACATGACAAGAATAAGAGGGCATTCTCCAAGCTTCTCAGTACTAAATAATCATTCATGAGAGGTGCTCAGAAAGGTGGACAGCCGGACAGACAGACATACAATCTAAAGAGCCACATCTTCAGTTTTCCAAAAATGTAGTAGTTTGGACTCCTTATATTACTGACGTGGAAAGGAGTGCTGAGGTTAGGCGGTGGCCACAGAGATAACTCTGCTTCCTAACCCGGGCATCTGCTGAGGAGGGGTGACCAGAAGGGATTGACCCTCTGAGCCCAAGCACTTGACTCTGTCAGCCAGAAATGATAGGGTGTTTGACAAGACTATGAAGCAGGTGGGGTGACCGAGGCAGTTTATTAACTTTGGAAATAACGTCACCCCTTCTGGTTTTCACTGTGGATTTATAACTTGATGTGACTGTTTCGGTCTTGTGTTGCACCTGTAAATGTCTTTATGCTCAATACAGAAGTTGAAGCATCCTTTGATATCCCTGCAGTACACTAAAGTGTTAATGTTTCTCTGAGCAGGTGCGGTGGAAGGGGGCTCTCTGATTTACGTTTCCGCCGGCCCCTTCATCCATTACATCCTCCCAGCCTGTGAGTATTTCACTGAGATCACCTTTGCCTGCTTGAATGACAAGTCCATGGAAGAGCTACAGAAATGGCTGAAGAATGACCCTGGTGCCATGGACTGCAGTCAAGAGATAAAGTTGTTTTGTGAACTTCAGGGCAGCAGGTAAGAATCCTATTCTGTGTGAGAACCAAACTCTTGTTGGTGTCTCATGTCACTTCTATAAATACCTGTGTTGCTAATTCACCTCACCCACCCCTACAGAGGACATTGTAGCCGGGATGCTGTGGTCTAGTTTGCTTAAAAAAAGATGCTCAGTGAAGATGGATATCTTGGTGATCACCTTTCTAGATTCGAAGAGTTTGGAGAGATGAGGTTGTGATGAGAACACTGTAACAAAGACTGTGGCTGGGGAATTATCGGTGCTATCAACTGGTCAAAAGAGATGTGCCCAGTCGAAGGTCTATGGTCAGCTCTGGCAGTGGACAGCTGAAGGCCAGAAACAGTTCCTGGATGGCGGAAAGACTGTCAAAAGTACTCACTGCCTGTGACAATTGTGAATGTTTGACATCTCCATGGAATCTGTGATATTGACAGCAATTTGTGATGGTTTGTGCAGTGTACTGTGCAGTACCTGACGAAGGGGCATTGGAACAAGATTCATGCACTGTACCTGTTCTCAGTGGATGATTAGTCTTAATGCACCTGCTGTGTTTGTGAATATGTGCCAGCACTTTGAGCCAGCTGTTAGAGTCCACCGGCATTCGGTCCTACCTTCACTGGCACTGCAAGCCTGCTGCTGAAGTCCACCTGCAGTGGGTTCTGTCTTCACTGGCACTGTGATCCAGCGGCTGAAGTCCACCTGCAGTGGGTTCTGTCTTCACTGGCACTGTGAGCCAGCGGCTGAAGTCCACCTGCAGTGGTTTCTGTCTTCACTGGCACTGTGATCCAGCGGCTGAAGCCCACCTGCAGTGGGTTCTGTCTTTGCTGGCACTTTGAGCCAGCTGCTGAAGTCCTCCTGCAGTGGGTTCTGTCTTTGCTGGCACTTTGAGCCAGCTGCTGAAGTCCTCCTGCAGTGGGTTCTGTCTTTGCTGGCACTTTGAGCCAGCTGCTTAAGTCCACCTGCAGTGGGTTCTGTCTTTGCTGGCACTTTGAGCCAGCTGCTGAAGTCCTCCTGCAGTGGGTTCTGTCTTTGCTGGCACTTTGAGCCAGCTGCTTAAGTCCACCTGCAGTGGGTTCTGTCTTTGCTGGCACTTTGAGCCAGCTGCTGAAGTCCTCCTGCAGTGGGTTCTGTCTTTGCTGGCACTGTGAGCCAGCGGCTGAAGTCCACCTGCAGTGGTTTCTGTCTTCACTGGCACTGTGAGCCAGCGGCTGAAGTCCACCTGCAGTGGTTTCTGTCTTCACTGGCACTGTGATCCAGCGGCTGAAGCCCACCTGCAGTGGGTTCTGTCTTTGCTGGCACTTTGAGCCAGCTGCTGAAGTCCTCCTGCAGTGGGTTCTGTCTTTGCTGGCACTTTGAGCCAGCTGCTTAAGTCCTCCTGCAGTGGGTTCTGTCTTTGCTGGCACTTTGAGCCAGCTGCTGAAGTCCTCCTAGAGTGGGTTCTGTCTTTGCTGGCACTTTGAGCCAGCTGCTGAAGTCCTCCTGCAGTGGGTTCTGTCTTTGCTGGCACGTTGACCCAGCTGCTGAAGTCCTCCTGCAGTGGGTTCTGTCTTTGCTGGCACGTTGACCCAGCTGCTGAAGTCTACCTGCAGTGGGTTCTGTCTTTGCTGGCACTTTGAGCCAGCTGCTGAAGTCCTCCTGCAGTGGGTTCTGTCTTTGCTGGCACTGTGATCCAGCTGCTGAAGCCCACCTGCAGTGGGTTCTGTCTTTGCTGGCACTTTGAGCCAGCTGCTGAAGCCCACCTGCAGTGGGTCCCATCTTTCCTGGCACTGTGATCCAGCTGCTGAAGCCCACCTGCAGTGGGTTCCGTCTTTGCTGGCACTTTGAGCCAGCTGCTGAAGTCCTCCTGCAGTGGGTTCTGTCTTTGCTGGCACTTTGAGCCAGCTGCTTAAGTCCACCTGCAGTGGGTTCTGTCTTTGCTGGCACTTTGAGCCAGCTGCTGAAGTCCTCCTGCAGTGGGTTCTGTCTTTGCTGGCACTTTGAGCCAGCTGCTAAAGTCCTCCTGCAGTGGGTTCTGTCTTTGCTGGCACTGTGATCCAGCTGCTGAAGCCCACCTGCAGTGGGTTCTGTCTTTGCTGGCACTTTGAGCCAGCTGCTGAAGTCCACCTACAGTGGGTTCTGTCTTTGCCGGCACTGTGAGCCAGCTGCTGAAGTCCTCCTGCAGTGGGTTCTGTCTTTGCTGGCACTTTGAGCCAGCTGCTTAAGTCCATCCGCAGTGGGTTCTGTCTTTCCTGGCACTTTGAGCCAGCTGCTGAAGTCCACCTACAGTGGGTTCTGTCTTTGCTGGCACTGTGAGCCAGCTGCTTAAGTCCACCTGCAGTGGGCTCTGTCTTTGCTGGCACTTTGAGCCAGCTGCTTAAGTCCACCTGCAGTGGGTTCTGTCTTTGCTGGCACTTTGAGCCAGCTGCTTAAGTCCACCTGCAGTGGGTTCTGTCTTTGCTGGCACTTTGAGCCAGCTGCTTAAGTCCACCTGCAGTGGGTTCTGTCTTTGCTGGCACTTTGAGCCAGCTGCTGAAGTCCTCCTGCAGTGGGTTCTGTCTTTGCTGGCACTGTGATCCAGCTGCTGAAGCCCACCTGCAGTGGGTTCTGTCTTTGCTGGCACTTTGAGCCAGCTGCTGAAGTCCACCTACAGTGGGTTCTGTCTTTGCCGGCACTGTGAGCCAGCTGCTGAAGTCCTCCTGCAGTGGGTTCTGTCTTTGCTGGCACTTTGAGCCAGCTGCTTAAGTCCATCCGCAGTGGGTTCTGTCTTTCCTGGCACTTTGAGCCAGCTGCTGAAGTCCACCTACAGTGGGTTCTGTCTTTGCTGTCACTGTGAGCCAGCTGCTTAAGTCCACCTACAGTGGGTTCTGTCTTTACTGGCACTGTGAGCCAGCTGCTTAAGTCCACCTACAGTGGGTTCTGTCTTTGCTGGCACTGTGAGCCAGCTGCTTAAGTCCTCCTGCAGTGAGTTCTGTCTTTGCTGGCACTTTGAGCCAGCTGCTTAAGTCCACCTGCAGTGGGTTCTGTCTTTGCTGGCACTTTGAGCCAGCTGCTGAAGTCCTCCTGCAGTGGGTTCTGTCTTTGCTGGCACTGTGAGCCAGCTGCTTAAGTCCTCCTGCAGTGAGTTCTGTCTTTGCTGGCACTTTGAGCCAGCTGCTTAAGTCCACCTGCAGTGGGTTCTGTCTTTGCTGGCACTTTGAGCCAGCTGGTGAAGCCCACCTGCAGTGGGTTCTGTCTTTGCTGGCACTTTGAGCCAGCTGCTGAAGTCCACCTACAGTGGGTTCTGTCTTTGCTGGCACTTTGAGCCAGCTGCTGAAGTCCACCTACAGTGGGTTCTGTCTTTGCCGGCACTGTGAGCCAGCTGCTGAAGTCCTCCTGCAGTGGGTTCTGTCTTTGCTGGCACTTTGAGCCAGCTGCTTAAGTCCACCTGCAGTGGGTTCTGTCTTTGCTGGCACTTTGAGCCAGCTGCTTAAGTCCACCTGCAGTGGGTTCTGTCTTTGCTGGCACTTTGAGCCAGCTGCTTAAGTCCACCTGCAGTGGGTTCTGTCTTTGCTGGCACTTTGAGCCAGCTGGTGAAGCCCACCTGCAGTGGGTTCTGTCTTTGCTGGCACTTTGAGCCAGCTGCTGAAGTCCACCTACAGTGGGTTCTGTCTTTGCTGGCACTTTGAGCCAGCTGCTGAAGTCCACCTACAGTGGGTTCTGTCTTTGCCGGCACTGTGAGCCAGCTGCTGAAGTCCTCCTGCAGTGGGTTCTGTCTTTGCTGGCACTTTGAGCCAGCTGCTTAAGTCCACCTGCAGTGGGTTCTGTCTTTGCTGGCACTTTGAGCCAGCTGCTTAAGTCCACCTGCAGTGGGTTCTGTCTTTGCTGGCACTTTGAGCCAGCTGCTTAAGTCCACCTGCAGTGGGTTCTGTCTTCGCTGGTACTCTGAGCCAGCTGCTGAAGTCTACTTGCAGTGGGTTCTGTCTTCGCTGGTACTCTGAGCCAGCTGCTGAAGTCTACTTGCAGTGGGTTCTGTCTTCACTGACACTGTGAGCCAGCTGCTGAAGTCCACCTGCGGTGGGTACTGTGTGCGCTGCACAGCGAGCCCATTACTGAAGTCCTCCTGTAGTGGCTTCCTTCTTCGCTGGCACTGCCATCCAGCCGCTGAAGTCAACCTGCAGTGGGTTCTGTCCTTGGTTTACTTTGCTATGACGTGTGTAGTCAGTTGAGTTCTACACTTTTCCCTGATGATGCCCCTTACCACCTCTGCTGGTGCACCTGTTCACAGAGTGGGCTTGATGTAGGCATTACCTGCCAGTGTTCCACACTCATTGCTTTTCATGTTTTCGGGGGTCAAGACCGATGAGACACCTTCATCATTATATATTATTATTATTGTTGTTCATCACTAGAGTGCTTAGTTATAGTAATGTGTTCAGTTTTTCTCCTCCCATTTCAATTCTATTTGTTTTCATATCCTCATCATCTGCTTTTACAGCATGATTTGCTAGTCTGATCTTACATTTATTTCAACTATTCCTCTTTCTATTTATTTATTAGGTCTGGTGTTCTGCCAGACTTCATCCATTAGTCTGCGGTTGTGTTGTTCACATTTTTCTTCCACACACTGAAGCTTGCATTAAGTAGTAATGCATCAATCTCCTTCAGCCATTGGCTGACTTCACTACGAGTTACGGGATGACACCCTTTCACAAGGAACACATCCGCACACAAAGCAATTCCATTCAGTGCCAGGGAGAAGTATGAGAATGTGTATTTATGTTTAATCCGAAAACCTTTTTTGCCCGTAGCAAGTGATTTAATTTAAATTGATAAGGGCCTGGCATATTCCCAAAGTATAAAGTTTTGCAAAAACAACGGCAAAGCAAGAAATGCCAGAAGGCTGGCGGACAACCACAGACAAATTTGTCTTGCTAATGCTCGTTTTTGGCGGTGGACTTCAGCCAGGTGAGGTGTGGTACTTAAAATTCTGGACCCGTGTTATAAACATCGTCGTATCATGATGATTTTGGTATCAGCAGACCGGAAATGGCGAGTATACTATATACAAGCATTTTCGCTGTGTTCGAGTGATGAGATCACCGATAAATCAGAGTTTCCGTCATGAACCCTCGGGTTCCATTTTGTGAACGGCAGCCATTTTGTGATTGCCCTCACATAGGCCAGTGACTAAGACCGAAAACGTATCTGAAGGACACGTACACCTTTGCTGACTCCTCTGTGACCTGGGCAAGCTGACTCCACCGCCTGAAGCCAAAACCTGTTCGGCCAGTTCCTTTCCCAGTGACCGAATGAGATTAGTATCAAGACCCAACATGTCATAAACCTTCCATCGCACACAAACCATGCCTAATCTTACATACACCTGTCCCTGTTTCACTCTTTATGACTTGCTTTACGAGGAGGAGGTGCCCGTTTTTATGAGGGGTCCGCCGATATCTGATGAAAATACTGGACCTTGCCGGGTAATTGATTATGGGTTGGACAAACTGAAATATGGGCTTGTCATCATGACTCTGCTTTTTCTTTGTAGTGAAAATATGTGAATGGTCAACTGTAAAATAAGGAATGTTGCCTAGAGCCGAATATTTTGTATAAAAGAAGAAGACTGGCTTTGTAAGTTTGAGCAGTCTCCTGAGAATATACACCGTGATGTACTTCTAGGATATCTGTTACTGGCTGCAGCCAATAAATTCAATCTTTGACTTCACCAAGAAGACTCTGTGTTTCTGTAGTCTGAAACAGGAAGGACTCAAAGTCTTTGTGTGTGTTCCCTGGCACCGCTGGGTTCTTAAAAACCCGGTACTTCAGTTGGCGCCCAACGTGGGCGATTTCAGCGGTACCGGTCCAAGCCAGAGGTTTGTGAGGAGCTTTGTGTTAAAATTCTGGAGGAAGGCCGCCACTTCATCGACCCCTGTATGTCGACGTGGTCCGAAAGTCTTTGCTGCGAGGTTCCCCACTTCCCGACGGCTACGAAGGACTGCTGCCCTGACTATCGCCCTGGTTTGGACCCTTGATGATTGGTAGAGCGAAACGATAGACGAGTCTTCTGGTGATGTCATCGATACCTCAGTTAAGTATGAGTGGAGCGTCTCCCAGTCCTTAGTTTGGTTCTTAGTTTTTGGGTATTCCAAGGGGATCTTTGATTTCTTGGGATCGTTTTGTTTGGAACTTGCAAGCGCCAAAACCGAGGGACTCGTGTATTCACGAGACTATCGTATTCGATAATCCTTCAAAGTTTGAAGCTAGACTAGTGAGCGAAGATGCCTGGTCTTAGCAGACTTGGAAATTTGTTTTGTTTTGGTTGTAGCAGGGATTCCCGATTGGAGGACCCGTGTCCGGTTCCTCCAGTTGGAACTCCAACATATGAGCTCTATGTGAAGCACGGCGTAGGCCCTATCACATATAATGAAGTATGGATCTGATACACCAGAAAAGATGGTGTTCTAAAATGGCCCCAATATAGTAGTTTTGAGACTGAAATTCTAGATAATTTGGAGGTTAAACTTTTTCAGAAGAAAGCCCGGCCGGCAATGTTTGACTCTTTCCGCCTATGGCGAAAGGAAGCCAAACAGAGGGAAATTAAATTAGCAAAAAGAAATAAGAGAGAAAAGAGTATCTCGATAATACAAGCCACTGCGCAGTTTAAAGATAATGAAGAGGAACAGGCGAATGAGCAGTTGCACAGGCAACGTAAAATGGCGATTGATAAATGTTATCCAGTCTTGCCACCTCTCCACCCAGATTCACGAGAATTTGAGAGGGATCCTTTAATGTCACACGTATTGTATTCGCCACCCCCCTATGCGCGGAGTGCTACAGCACCTCCGCAACCCTTTGCTATACAATGCCCAGCTGCACAACCCCCAGTTCTCCCACAGCCGCCAGCCCCTCTTCCGCTGGCTCCTATTCTTCAGGTGCAGCCTCCTCAAGGGCCACCGATCACACCTGCTCCATCTGTGCTTCCTACGACTTTGCCTATTGTACCGACTACTTCTCCTAATACCCCCTCTGCTACTGCCTCTGCCTCTGCCTTACCTCACCCTCGTTTTCCTCCCGTTCTTCCGTCAGTTTCTCCTTCTGTTCGACAGAGAATGGCGAACACTGTTACTAATCTTTTCTCTCCTTTCTTTGGGTCGCCTAATACGACCCCTAATACAGAACGAAGACAGTTGCGGAGTCGACTGCCTGACTATCGAGAGAGAGAATTACTGAATCGTCTAGCGCATTAATGGGTTGTCGATCCTATAAGATATGATGTAGAGTCTATCATGGATGTCTTCCGTCAATGGGAAGCATCGAATCAGAGATATGTTTTTGAGCAAATGTGTGTTTTTCTTTGTGAGGATTTGGAGGAAAATGATCTGGAATGCTATCCGCCTAAGTTGTGCCGTGTGCGGTTTGAGTTTTCAGAAGGTATGATTGTAGGTCCCGATGTTGAGGAAGCGGTTGCGACATTGTTATCGTATCGGAGTGAGGAGGGCACTTCTCGATCACTGCTTGAGCATGACGCATCCGGTAGGAAAAAGGCGCGACAGTATCCCATGAGAGAGGTTCCTCTGGTATGGAAGGAAGAAGTGGCCGCTGGTCCAGGTAATAATCCACCAGTTGTACCGGCTCACTTTCAGCGTGTTTGGGTACACGTTCCATGGAAGCGAACAGAGGTTCTGGCTCTTAAACAGACGTTACCTGACCCCCGTAAAAATCCTACTGGGTATTATAAGGAATTATCACAGACTGCAAGCTCATGCATTATGAATTTAGCCGATATAGACATGTTGTTCGGGAATGTTGTTCCACAGCCTTTATGGGGAAAGATTTGCCACGCCAATCATGATCAGGAGTTAGGTGATACATGGGTTAATATTGCTGCTGCCGATGACCGACAAGTTGGTGGTGCCAAACCCGAGCCTTTAATTGCGGAACTCCCTGGTAGAATAATTACTTATATGAAGACTTTAATGCCTGCGATACGCGTAAATTGGGATAAATCATCTGCGTGTAAACAGAAGAAAGACGAAACGGTGTCCGATTTCTTCACCAGGTTTGAAGAAACGTTTGTCGACCATAGCGGTCAAGATATGAGTACAGAAGGTGGTCAACGGTTGTTTGTTGACAAGTTTGTTCACAATTTGCTTCCCGAGTTGTGTAAGAAATTGAAAGATTCAGAGAGTTCTTGGGCAGTTTCCTCTTCAGCGCAAATACTGGCTACTGCACAGTATTACGAAAATAGAGATAAGGACGAGAAGGATAGAGCAGACAAGAAAACGAAAGAGTTGAAAACGAAGATTCTTTTACAGCAGGCGTATCCGCCTCGCAATAATCAGCGTGACTATCCGCAGCCTCAGCAGTTTCAGAGAAATTCGCCACGGTTTGAGTCTTCCCAACCACGTTTCCCTGTGGGCCCTAACCAGTGTGCATATTGTAAAGAAGAGGGTCATTTTAAGAGTAGCTGTCCTGCTTTGTTACAACGTACGAATGGTGTTTCAGGTGCAAGAGGTCGAGGTGTTCAACAAGCTCCTAGAGGTAGAGGACGTGGAAATTTCCCTCAGAACGCACGTTCCTTTCCGTCTCAGAATTCAATGAATAGTTTTGACCAGCAGAATAACGCGTCTGATAGGACGACTCAGTACTATGCTGACGATTACTATGCAGACGATGAGAACATGGAAGGTAATGATTGCTAGGACAGCCATAGACAAAGGGAGGGAGTTGTTTCAGTTCCAGTAGATCAGAATGGACCTTATGTTGAGGTGATTATATCAGGTGTGTCAGAGCCTTTTCTGTTGGATACTGGTGCTACAAAGAGTTCTATTATGCACTCCAAACTCCCTGGCACACCTTTGTCTGGTGAAATGAATGTTTCAGTAGGCTTTTCTCGCGCCCCGGTTAGGAATCCGATCTCTAGTCCTATGTCCCTTTCTGTTGGACCCTGTGAATTGGAAGCACCCCTTATTCTGACAACAGGTTGTGGTGAAAACTTGCTAGGATTGGATCTGTTGAAAAGATTGTATGCGACATTGTATTGTTCTCCTTCAGGAGTGCAACTTACACTAGGTAAGAAAGTGATCTCTCCAATGTATTTGTCAAAGGATGAACTTCCGTCAGAATTGTCTTCTCTCCCAGATATTCTTTGGGCTACTGGTCCTAATGATGTAGGTCTTTTGGAAATACCACCATATGTTGTGACATTGAAAGCCAATGTTAAAATGCCACGTATTCCCCAATACAAGACCTCTAACGAAGGTGAAAAGGCGTTGTTAGCGATCATTTATGAATTGATTGGGAAAGATGTAATTGAAGAGACAAGAGGCAATGTTTGTAATAGTCCTGTTTTGCCTGTTTTGAAGTGTACTGACCCTTCCCAGCCACCTGTGTACAGATTCGTGATCGATCTTAGAGAGGTCAATAAAATAGTTGTGCCACAATTTCCAGTTGTCCCTGATATCACTGCCCTCTTGACTATGATTCCAGCTTCAGCCACATGGTTCTTGGTGATTGATTTGAAGAATGCTTTCTTCAGCATCCCGGTTGCCGAGGAGAGCAGGGATATTTTTGGCTTCAGTTTAGGAGGCCGAAGCTTCCACTTCAAACGCGCTCCTCAAGGCTACTGTGAAAGTCCATCGATATATAGTCAGGCTTTAAAAACACAGCTTGATACGATTGTTTTACCTGATGGCGCTACTCTTATTCAGTACGTTGACGATTTGCTTGTTGCTACAGATACCAAGGAGATTTGTAAAGAAGCCACGTTGTCGTTGTTTCTTCATTTGTCTGATTTACATCACAAAGTGTCTCTTTCAAAATTACAATATTGTCGACAAGAATTGACCTACTTAGGTCACCTCTTATCGAAGGAGGGAAGGAAACTGACCCCAGAAAGAATTCAGGCAATCGCAAAATTGAGTGTGCCAAGAACACAGAGAGAAGTGCGTGCATTCTTGGGCATTACATCCTATTGCAGACAATAGCTACCAAATTTTTCTTTGCTGGCCAAACCTTTGGTAGCGTTAACTTGTAAAGATACACCGAATCCCATTCCTTGGTCTGAAGATTGTCAGAAAAGTTTTTCCGAATTACGTAATGCATTATGTTCGGCTCCTGTGTTGGGTACCCCCGACTACAGTAAGCCCTTTACGTTGTATGTCCACGAGAGAGAGGGATGTGCATTGTCAGTGTTGACACAGTCCTTTGGGGACAAGCAGCGTCCATGCGCGTATTTTTGGTCGACTTTGGATCCGGTAGCTAAAGCGTTGCCGAGTTGTTTGAGAGCGACGGCAGCAGCAGCTGTTTCTATTCGACAGTCTGCTGGTTTAGTGATGGATAACATGTTAGTCGTGATGGTTCCACATGCAGTGGACACATTGTTAAACAGAACCCAGACACAGCACTTAACTAGTGCTCGATTGTCGGGTTACGAGTTAACCTTGTTAGCAAGTCATGTGCACATCAAAAGATGAAGCACACTAAACCCAGCCACGTTGTTGCCGATTCCAGTTGAGACAGAGAATGCTGAAGAGCAGCATGATTGTTTCTTTAGAACTGAGGAAGAAACAAAAGGGAGAGTAGATCTAAGGAACACTCGTCTTACTGAATGTGATGGTACTTTATGGGTGGATGGTTCATGCTTAAAGCTTCCGAATGGTGACACGACTGCGGCATATGCTGTTACGACTTTGAAGCTGCACGCATTCCACACAATTCGGCGCGAGCAGTAGAACTGATTGCACTTACAAGAGAGTGTGTGTTAGCAAAAGGAAAGCGAGTGAATGTGTACACCGACAGTCAATATGCCTTCGGTGTGGCTCATAGTTTTGGACGTCTGTGGCGTGAACGTGGGTTTCTGACTTCGCATGGAACTAAGATACAACATGGTCAGTTGGTGAATGAACTTCTTGAATCACTTACTTTACCGTTACAAGTTGTGATTGTGAAATGTAGTGCACACAAAAAGGTCACTGGCGATGTTGGTCGTGGTAATGCGTTTGCAGATGAAGTCGCGAAAGAAACAGCAGGGAATGTGATGAGTCGAATGTATGTTGCAGGTCCAGCGAGATGGGTTCCAGACGTAGGTATGTGTGAAGATACGATTGAGAGCGTGAAGTCTATTCAAGCTGAAGCCACAGAGAAAGAATTGAGCATATGGAGAGAGAGTACGGGTAGATTGGACTCGAATGGTTGTTGGACTGAATTGTCAGAGCATCAGCGATGGTTGTTACCCGATGCGTATGTGCTTGCAGTAGTTACAATGGCGCATGGGATGGCTCACATCAGTGTGAAAGGGATTTGCAAGTTGTTGGCTCCAGTATGGTAAAACGCCGGAATTCCTAGGTGTGCAGAGAATGTGGTCAAGAATTGCATGGTGTGTCTGAAATACAATCCTGGTAGGGGAACCCCAACTCCAGCTGGTCATTTTGCTCCTCCAACGTATCCGTTTGAGGTTTAGCAGCTAGATTTCATCCACATGGAAAGGTGCAACAATTTGAAATACGTACTCGTTGTTGTTTGTGCCTTTTCAAGATGGATAGAAGCTTACCCCCTAAAAGACAATACAGCCTTATCCACAGCTAAAGCCCTTGTCAAAGAATTCTTCCCTAGATTTGGAAGGCCGAGAATGGTCTGGAGTGATAATGGAAGTGAATTTGTGGGTCGAGTGATGAAGAGAGTATGTGAAGGGCTAGGAATTCAACAAAAGTTTCACGCTGCAAATCATCCCCAATCAGCTGGACTAGTAGAGTGCTATAACGGCACATTAAAACTTAAATTGGCCAAAATCCAAGCGAGCTCTGGTCTTAAATGGCCTGACGCTCTGCCTTTAGCACTCCTATCAACGAGAATGACTGTGCACTCACGAGTGGGACTTAGTCCCTACGAAATCGTGTTCGGCCGCCCGGCCAACACATGGGGAGTGCCAAGACCGACAAAGTTCTCTGAGATCGAACATCCTGTACTGCTTGATTATTTGTATGAATTGACGGCTAAATTGCATGTTTTACACCAACAGGTCCACGACTCTCTGCCTCAGGTCTCCGAGGCTCCAGGGCATCCGATCGATCCTGGATCCTGGGTCCTTGTGAAGAATTTTCAGCGAACAAAGAATGACCAGCCCCGGTGGACCGGCCCCCATCTAGTTCTTCTCTCAACAAGATCAGCTGTTCGAGTGGAAGGAAAGAAAACCTGGATCCACGGAAGTCATTGCAAGAGGGTCCCTTTGCCTCTGCCGTATGACCGGTGGGTCCAGGAGGGTATCGCTGACTCTGAGACTGAGACTGTGCCTCGTTTTCTGCCTTTTAGCAACGCACGTGTAAAAGGAACAAATTCGGAACGAACAAACGACAATCTTTTGCAAGGAGCCGGGCCACCGTCAATTCGACTGAACACTTCAGAGCCTGAACTTTTGTTCCAAAACCAGACATTGCCTGGAAGAAACCGCTATAATTTGCGACCAAGAGTCATGGACATATAAAAAATATATATATAAAAGATTTTATGATTTTTCTGTTTGCAGGCTAACTCTCCACCGAGGATTTACTCATTTTTGTTTTTCGAACCGCCATCCGAGTTCAGCTGTAGGGTCGCGGTTGCCCAAAGTCTTCGGATTGCAAGCCTGAGACCCTAGGTCGAAGGTTCTGGTTGGCCTAAGGGAGTTGCCCTGGGTTGACAGAGGCATTCCTTAGCATAGAACACCCTACCATCGCGAGCAGCATATTTCGTTTAGGATGGATTTCCTCGAGTCCGAGAGACCTGCACGGACAATGACTTTTACAAAGAAAATGTGTGTAATGATGACAAAGAAACGATTTCTGACATTATGTATTTTCCTGTTGCTTAGTGTAATGATGATTCTAGTAGGGTGTGTTCTATTCTCTTTTCAAATGACATTTTCACCCACTACACCGCCTACTCCTCCTCCTTCTATTTCCTCGCATTCTTTTCACCCTCTGCCTGAACACGAGTCTGCTAGAAGATTGGAATTTGTCAATAATTCATTCGTTCAGCTTTTGCACCAACACCAGTTAGTAGTGAACACAGCTAATTGTTGGGTGTGTGGTCTTATGCCACATACAACAGATAAGGGTATCCCATATTTTGTCTTACCATTCAGCTACTATGGTTCTTTGTGGGCGTTCCAGACAATGTTCATATATGCCATTGAACAAATTGAATTCAAAGTCCTAGGCCATCCACAAAATAAGTGACCACACAGGCTGGGACCAATGGAGAAAAAGAATTGTCGGGAGATAATGTGTATATTAAAAAATATATATATTTATTTAAACATAGATAAAAATCATATAGAGACTCAATGAAACAACGATTGCACTTATTAGAGAATTATTAAATGGACTCGAGTCCATTTAATAATTCTCTAATAAGTGCAATCGTTGTTTCAGTAAACACCTCTTTTTGTATATAATTGTTAAAATTTGCCAGGATCTACACCGTTACTATGATGTATTTGTTTTTTAATGAATGTATTTGATGTATTTTGTCCAAGAATTGAATATGTTACTGTTTTATTGTATCATATAGTTTGACTTATCATTTGAGTCTCTATATGATTTTTATCTATGTTTAATTAAATATATATATTTTTTAATATACACACTATCTCCCGACAATTCTTTTTCTCCATTGGTCCCAGCCTGTATGGTCACTTATTTTGTGGATGGCCTAGGACTTTGAATTTACATTGGTCTTTACCCTGCCCTAGGAATTTGTGTATTATTGATACCCAGGGGGTCCTTGTTTATCTCTGAACCATATCCCCCACATTCCACGAGAAGTAACTCGAGCAACAAGGCATTAGTGGTGGGAATTACAAATATGAGCAGAGATATTGACTCGTATAGAACGATTCCCAGAGATGAGTTGCAGGCTTACAGTAGATGGAACGTAACAGAGTATGGAGTTACCCTGAGTGAGAACAAGCGAGCAAAAAGATCCTCCCCGATTTGGATTGTACCCCATCAGGGTCACCGATGTCTGCAAGGTAATGGCAAGAATTCCAGAGCTCAGTTAGGGAAAAGTACGTGCACTGAAACGTATGTTTTTGCGTCTTGAACTTCCCCTTCATTCCTAGCAGCTAAGGGTACCTATTTCATCTGCCATGATAGAGCCTATACATGGTTGCCCCCTGACTTCTCGGGCACATGTTTCATCTCGTTCCTGTTGCCTCCAACCTACACGGCCGCGGCAGATTACCATAAAACAAGGATTCTTAGAGGTGTCATGAGTAAAGACGACACTACAGGACAAGAGTTTGGAGATTTTGTAGAAGGTTTTCTTCCATTTTGGGGGCCTAGGGTGAACAGCAGGAACATTCGCCAATTGACAAGGGTGGTTGAATCCACCATAGTCGAAACTGCCGGTGCCCTTAGTAACTTGACTGCTGAGCTCCAGTCGGACCGCCTTATGACTCTTCAGAACAGGGTCGCATTAGACGTCATACTAGCAGACCGAGGTGGGGTATGTAAAGTGATCCAATCTAGTTGCTGCGTCTTCATCCTAGATAACGCTCCGACAGTGTACCAGGCCATTTCCAAACTGCATAAAATCTCTGAATCTATTCATGTGGATAAAGGAGACATGTCGTTGATGGGATGGTTCTGGGAGCTGTTCTCTGCCTGGGGATGGAAGATTCTAATGGTCATTGGGATGATCCTAGCCATTCTTTTCCTGTTCTGTCTGTGCATACAGTGTGCTCCTACTGTGTGTGGCCTCTGTGCTACATCGTGTGTAAGAAAACCTGTATCGAGGGACGAGCTAAGTAATAGGATGATGCAACAGCAACATCTCAATGACTTTATAAATATAGACCTGGACTCCGATTAGCGTGAGTATAGGTTAATTGCCTATGTAAGGGCAAAAGGAGGGTCTGTGGTACTTAAAATTCTGGACCCGTGTTATAAACATCGTCGTATCATGACGATTTTGGTATCAGCAGACCGGAAATGGCGATTATACTATATACGAGCATTTTCGCTGTGTTCGAGTGATGAGATCACCGTTAAATCAGAGTTTCCGTCATGAACCCTCGGGTTCCATTTTGTGAATGGCAGCCATTTTGTGATTGCCCTCACATAGGCCAGTGACTAAGGCCGAAAACGTATCTGAAGGATACGTACACCTTTGCTGACTCCTCTGTGACCTGGGCAAGCTGACTCCACCGCCTGAAGCCAAAACCTGTTCGGCCAGTTCCTTTCCCAGTGACCGAATGAGATTAGTATCAAGACCCAACATGTCATAAACCTTTCATCGCACACAAACCATGCCTAATCTTACATACACCTGTCCCTGTTTCACTCTTTATGACTTGCTTTACGAGGAGGAGGTGCCCGTTTTTATGAGGGGTCCGCCGATATCTGATGAAAATACTGGACCTTGCCGGGTAATTGATTATGGGTTGGACAAACTGAAATATGGGCTTGTCATCATGATTCTGCTTTTTCTTTGTAGTGAAAATATGTGAATGGTCAACTGTAAAATAAGGAATGTTGCCTAGAGCCGAATATTTTGTATTAAAGAAGAAGACTGGCTTTGTAAGTTTGAGCAGTCTCCTGAGAATGTACACCGTGTTGTACTTCTAGGTTATCTGTTACTGGCTGCAGCCAATAAGTTCAATCTTTGACTTCACCAAGAAGACTCTGTGTTTCTGTAGTCTGAAACAGGAAGGACTCGAAGTCTTTGGGTGTGTTCCCTGGCACCGCTGAGTTCTTAAAAACCCTGTACTTCAGAGGCGTGCCTTTTTTTTGATGAATTCACCTGCCTCAGCCCTGCATTCATTGCCATGTCAGCACTGAGGTGGCGCTCTGGTGGCACACCAAATGCAAACCCATCTACGACTATTCAGATGCAGGCTGGGTGTAGGGGGAGTTCACCCATCGACTCACGGCTCACATTGGTTGGTTTATGGTCATAGGTTGTAAACAAGGGTGCATCCAAAGCACCTGTAGAGGTTCCATAGTCTGTAAATGCGTAAGAAACAGTGGTTCTGTCAGTTAATCACAAAAGGTTTCCTAGGCAGTTAATGTTGTGTACAATAAATGCAATATATGGTGCAAGATACTATAATATAAACAATAAAAATTGTGCCAGCAGAACCAATGATGTTTCCTTATTTTTATATACAGTACTTGTAAAGTTTTCTACTTACTAATACAAATATTCGTAGTTTGTCACAATAAAAAATCAGCAAATCATGAGAGGTAGTGAAAATGCTCGGTGTTCAGGATGTTTCTCGTGAGATGGTGGACACATACGCCACATATATCCTTCCTGTATTGCACTAGATCAGTGTTTCCCAAACTGTGGTTTGTGATTGATGTTTGTTGAGGCACGAAAGATCTAGCAATAAATAAAGATGGCTTTAAGTTCTGTATTCATCTTGTCACATTTGATGCACTTCAAGAAAGAGGCCAAATGGCAGACTATGTCTTCTAACAAATTGCTGCTTTGTTGGCTTGGGGAGTGATGTTTACAAATGCCTCTCACTTTGCAGTCAGATAAAGAAAATTAAAGTAAGTTGTGTTACAATCCTTCTGGGGTACAGGTGTGTGAATTGAAAGGCTGTAGGATGTCAATTTGTTTTAACACAACAGCATTTAAATGAACTGTACACATTTAGCAGTTAGGAAAGAAAAAGGAAGCATTTCTTTGTAACTCTGAATTGTTATGGAAACACATATTGTAGTAGGATCAGCACAAAACAAGACACTTTACTTGGTGATGCACAAATGATAAATATCCACTGACTCCGATTTCCACATATTATCATTTGTGCGCTATATAGTTTTAGCAGTACAACTGTGTGTGTGTGTGCAAATTTAGTGGCTATTTCAAAGGAAAATGTGCTGTCTGTAAATGACAATGTGCTACCACACAATGCTTTAGTTACGCTAAGAAAATCGCCCGCATCATGTCAATTACTTCTAGGTGGGTCGCGGAAGTTTGCTGTACAAAAAAGTGGGTTTGGGAACAACTGTACTAGATGATTGGTATATGGTTAAAAACAAACCAGGAATTAATCATTTATGGTACATAGTGAAATAGTCCAATTATGATGGGCACACACCTCAGAACAAAGGTAACAAAGGAATTATCTGCTGAAATCTAAGAAGAGTAGTTTGGTGGCAAAGAAGAGGTTGTTATACGGTTCCCACAAATATGGCAGGACTGTGTATTAGACCAACACTACTTCAGGGTGTATGGACTCAGTCTGTATACGCTATCAGTAAGAGTTGGTAGGTTTTTCATCTATCTCACAGTACCACATCTAACCCCTAAACAGACCAGGCAAGGATATTGTTTGAAACTGTGAACATTTGTAACATTTGCTAGTCCAAGACATGTTGTTTGTTGTACTGTTTTGTTTAGAACCATCATTTGCCTCAGAATTATGCAAGCCCCATATGAGGCACCAGTGCCCTGGATCTGCCAGTGTTTGGGACCCCAAATTGATTTCAAATCAGTATTGTTTTCCAATATTCATAACAATCTATGGCCAATTTAAAGGTAAATTAATTAGAATGAATTTCATTTGTGTCAGCATGCTTTTCTTTGCTGGGGATAGTGTAAGTTTGTAATACAATGAAGCCGGGTCTTTTGGGGCATGAGCAGAAAAATAAGGGACCTTATCAAAGATTGTTGAGTACTCCCTACAGGGGGTGTTAAACAATGTTCTCATTCTGTAATTGAAAACAGAACGTGGTGTTCTTGCTCTGTGTAGATAGTGTTGATCATGATGATGGTAGCAAACCATTTCACCATAGTTTGCAGAGTTTAAATAAAAATCCTCATTTTTGAATAGTACGTAAGATTATATTTCAGATAACATATTAGATACAGTTTCAACCTCCCAATCATCAGACACTGGACTTGGATTTATAAAGTCATCCAAAGAAATTTAAAAAACATATAGAATTTTTTATGTTTCTGTGGAACCAGCAATTTGTATATGCAACTTTATCACAAACAATACCATCATAGACAGAAAAATGCAATAATGTTCTCAAGAAACAAGTCTCTTCGGACCTTATGTGCAAAAAAACTTAAGCACTTCAGCTACCATTTCAGGAGAAGAATGTTCTGGAAAATAGTGTCCATTTAACAAGAGGAAAAATACTGTCTCAAATCCAATCCAGATGATAAGAAAAAAATAACTGTGAAAGGCCAATTCAAAGTTAATACCATGGAGGAATTGGGTAAGTCTATTTCAACCAAAAGCAAAATGCATGAGTACCACACAAGGAAATATGTGAAGAATCTGAAGAAAAGTCATTAATGTCGGCAAAGTATTCAGAGGCAGTCTGTGCAAAAACAGGCATGTTGTGAGGCAAAGCTGAATAAATAGATGCTTCCAAGGTGAGCTGATATTATGGCTTCATTGTGAAGAGCAGCGGTGGAACACTGTATATTCACATCAGAACCATATCCTGAGTTGGCTATAGAAACAGGTACAAATGCATGTTAAGCTTCAGAGGACCCCATTGGTGGTGAAAAAACAATGGAATTGCTTACTGCCTGTAGAAGGATTTCTTGCAGGGTAGGGAGAGGAGATAAGGAACTACCTAGATACCTGTGTTGCTTACAGTGTAGGACTGGCCACCTGGTGGAGCCTGATTAAATCAATAGACACCGATTGTTTCCATTTACAACCAGTAACTAGTAGAACAATCACAGTTCGAGTACCTTGAACAGTAAGCACAGGCATCAGGGTAGAGTATGATGGTCCAAACTCCTTATGGTCAGTTATCTTCTCCCCGACCAGTTCCACAACTTTAGGAATTCAGGCAGAAGTTGCTGTTTGCTTCTTCACTTATTCAGTGGCAGAACGTTTAGTATTCACTTTCAAGTTCTCACCCCGAAAGTCTTGTAATTTCTGTAAGACTGCAAAACATTCACTGATGTCAAAAATATGAATCGGCCTCCAGTGCCCCAAGGTTATCTAGATCTGGAACATGTATCTGAACCCCGAACAACACCTCATATAGGGTCTAACCTCTAAAAGATCTTCTGGACAGATTATTTAGAGCTCTCTTGACTCCATATAGGTAATGGATCCAACTACAACCTGAACCTGTAACGCTAGCTGTTAGGGACTGCGGTAAGTCACGGTTCTTCATTTACATTATCAAAGTTCCCTCATGATGATAAGGGGAGGAATGATGCACAGCCACACCCAGGGTTCTCATCTTGTTCCGGTAAGCCTTACAGTCAAAAGCTGGTCCCTAGTCCAAGTGGATTGCAGCCAATGCATATCTCCCTATAAAAACTTGCAGATCTTTTATAACAGTTTGCGTGTTAGTCGATCACGGTGACCACACTTATAGCAATCTAGAACATTAATCTATTGTTAATAGAATGCATTTGAAGGTACTATCTGAATGTAGTGGTCCGCAATGATCCAAATAGACAACTTGTAGTAGTTTATTAGAGACTAGAAAGGGGGTGTCTGTGGTGGCCGGGCAATGGTGAACGTTTAATATCTTGACAAAAGTCACAAGAGAGGACACCATTTTTTGAAAGTTTGTAGAGACCCTGTCATCAGTAGCGTTTTTGTAGTAAGGAAACTGTAGCCACCACACCAGCATGGGCAGCCACTAGTCCTTCATGCGTGGCTATTATTAGCTCTAGCCTGCCGTCCTGGTGGGATATCACTCAATCACCCACACCTGGAATGGGGCAAAAGGAATGTTTTGGCCACTCAACAAATAAGAGTATTTAGCTGGAAATTTTTAAATAAAGGCATGCCAGCAGCTAAAGCTGTGACCGCAGCCATAATGTCATCTTCACTCCTTGTATGGTAATGATTCGTCGCAGCTACAACAACTGTCTGAACTAACGCTTTGTCAGCTTCACCAGCGAAGGAATTCCCTACAACATGTATCCCGGCACGATGATGACTCAATGCTTAAATGTAAAAATGTAAATTGATACTTGTATAGCGCACTACTCACCCGCAAGGGTCTCAAGGCGCTTGTACGAATACCGCTGTGGAACCCACCCTGGCTTTCCCTGTGAGGCGTCCACTCCTGTGCACCCCCAAGGTGGAGGCCAGGCATCCTTAGCGTTGTGGGGGCCATTGTGGAGATTAAGCAAGCTATTGCCCAGAGTTGCAGAGTGGGACTCCATGGTTGGAATAGGCACAGAGGCGAGAATTATCCGGTCCGTGGAATTTTGAGCCCCAAGACCCACCGAGGCGGGGAATTGAACCCTGGTCCCGGGCTAGACCTCTGCATAAGGGTCTGCCGCTCTAACCATTGAGCCACACTTCTCCACCAATGCTTGTATAACATGAACTAGTGGCTGAGCATCTTTTAGTTCTGCCAGCTTTTTCCAAAACAATTCATGCTTGTTTCCCTTAGAGTCTCTGAATCCATTCAGGCACCAATAATGTAAATTGCCATTATAGGACTGGATGCA
Source organism: Lissotriton vulgaris (assembly GCF_964263255.1). NCBI lineage: Eukaryota > Metazoa > Chordata > Amphibia > Caudata > Salamandridae > Lissotriton > Lissotriton vulgaris. The sequence goes on from NW_028251924.1 coordinate 133,909, forward strand.
GTAATGGGAATCACACACTATACATGTCTGGAATTCAAGATCCGTATTCTGCACGGCCAGAACCAAGGCTTTCAATTCAACCAGCTGAGTGGTACAGGCACCTAAAGTTTCTGTGTATGTTCTTTATGCCTGAAATTCTCCATCTTTCATCTCACCCTTTACTGCAGTGCTTATCACCCACCGTCGGCTGGGTTAAACTATCAGCATAGACCACAAAATGGTACTGACCTAGAGGCAACATTTAGTTTAACCTAGGGTATTCTTGTTCATACTGGAGAAATTCCAGTGTTCTTAATGTTAGGTCACAGACATATTCAACAGCGGTAGCTTTCAAGGAAGTGGTCCACTGGATCCATTGTTGGTTTAAAGCTTTAGCATATGAAATGCTTGCCTTTGTAACAGCCACAATGGCTGGTACAGGAGAAACTGCAATTATACGGCCCCCCTGAGCCAATGGTCATTCCCTTAGAAGAGCTGTTTGTACTGCGGTCAGAATTTTTCAATAGATGGAAAAGGCATTTCAGCATTCAAATATAAATGCCATTTTTTTATGCAATCTGTACTGTCTCACCATCTTTAACCCCATGAACGCATGTGGAATTCCACCGGGGTGCGGGCAAATTCCAGGCATGCGTGATTCGGGCAGCCCCTGGTTGGCTGTCCGACACACACACCCACTGTGACCTCAGATGGCCGGGGTCCATCCAACACATGGAAAGGGTTAAAGGTGACGTGTGTATAGCCAGTGAAATCCGTAATGGTGTGGATGTCTAAATAATTTTTATTTACACGAGTTTGTAATGTTCTAAGATTGTTGATATGATCTGTAGTCCACAGTGTTACTAAAACATCAGGACAAATTAAGTCGTAAAATGGTTTAACCCGTTGTGCATAATCTGGTATGTAAGTTCTTCAAAAGGTTAGGAAGCCTAAAAGGGATTGCAGCTTTTTTAATGTGTTTGATGGTTGTAAGAGTGCACACTTACATACAAGTGTGGGGCAAGGCTTCTGCCTTTAATTGATGGTTGATATGTGTAGCAGGGACAGATGGTCAACGGAGGAACCAGACACGATAACAGACTGGTGGTCAGCTACCCCCCTCTCACCCGCTTCTGTCTCCTCTCATCAGCAGGACAACTCTTGTCTCCCCAACGAGTGGCAAGAAGACACCGAGCCCCTATGGAGACATGAAGAGGAAAACAGACACGGTACCTTTAACTGGGGTCTCCTGGAGAACGAGACTCCTCCCCTCGTGAGCGTCATCGCGGCTGGTGCGTCAAAAGGAGGAGGAACCAGGAAATGGACGGACGGCGTTTCCCAGGAGGAAGAAGACAGAGAGTATGACAGAAGGAGAATCGAGCGACCTAAGACTGCAGAAGAAGAAGACGGGACGGACCAGGCTCCAGACTATCGAGGCAGTAACATCACGCCAGGAGGCCAACGTCCTCACGAGCCGCCCCGCCACGCTCCCACGGGAGGAGCGTGGCTCGAACAGGTACGGGGCAAGGTTGCTGGTTGGGTGGGTCTGAGTAACCAGTCTGCCTTGCCAAAGCCCACCTGTAAATAAAGTACCTCTACAGTCTCCGCACACCCTTTCCCTCACGAGCACTTGAGCACAGTAGAGACAGCTGTGCATGACACTCGAGCACTCGGTTTCCCTCACTCCCCGGTCCAGCGCATTAGCAAAGTCCCGAACAAACCTGCTAATTTCTGCCCTTGTGTTTCTTTCTTGCTTTTGGGTTCGGACTGGCCGGAGCGTTCCACCTGGTACCGGACATTTCTCAGCCTGGAGTCCCCAAAGTATAAGAAGACGGACCCTGCAGCCTTTGCAAGAGAAAGGATAACCAGCCGAAAACGAAAAGCATATATAAAAATAAAGCCCTCTTTAAAAGCACTTCTCAAAGCTTCTGACTCCATTACTCCTGTGCCAGTCGCCTCTTTAACACTGGTGTCAGAAGTGGGATCAACACCCCAGTCCATCTGCAATACCGAGATGGACGCCCGAATACTACATATTATAAAGGGGCAAGAGAAACTGGAGTGGGCAGTTGAGAGACAACTTTCTTCGGCACAAGCAGACCGCGAGTTGTTTCAATCAACTATCTCGGCCCAAATCGAAAGCCTTCAGAAGAGTGTATCCCCTCCATCAGCGGCGGTGCATGCAACAGTCCCACTGACAGGAGAGGGTAGAGTACACGTCCCTAGCCCATCAGGAATATCACTGCAGAAGTACTTACATGGAGAAGACCCTGACGCATTTTTACTGAATTTTGAGAGGGCCAAGAGGGCGTTGAGATGGCCTGGAGAGAAGTGGCCCTACTTTTTGGCTCCGTTGCTGACAGGGGAGGCTCAATTCACCTACCAGGTGGCTAACCCCCTGGGGAATGCTCCCTATCACTTGATCAAAGAGGTAATACTGGACCATCTCGGACTGGACTCCGAAGCCTACTGAGTCCGCTTCCGAAAAGAACGGGGAACCCCAAGGGAGAACCCTAAAACTTTGTTTTTTTTACTCAAGATGGCTGCGGACAAATGGTTAAAGCCAGAGGCTAGTACAAAGGAGGAGGTGATGGCCAAAATCTATCTGGAGCAGTTTTTGGAGGCTCTGCCCTATGCCTCACAAAGGTGGTTGAGGCAACACTCAGGGTTCTCCATCGAACAGGCCATTGAGATGGCAGCCAATTACGCCAGGGCTCAGCCACGTACTTTCGGCTGGGACCAGGAGAAAAGCAACAAACCTCAGTCTCTAGTCACAACGGAACGGATACCAAAGCCCACAGTAGAGCCCAGGAGACCCCGACAGCCTAGAATGGACTCGCCTTTCCTACGAGGACCACAATGCTTTGAGTGTGGCGAGTGGGGCCACATAGCCCGTTCCTGTCCTAGGTAACGAACAACAGAGGAGCCCATGGAAGTAGGCTATCTTCCCAAAACAGTTCTGTATTCCGCGGAGATGGGAGCATCTTTCTACGTGTGTATGAGGATGAATGGCTATTTAATAAAAGCACTTCTAGATTCCGGATTTCGACAATCGGTGGTCCAGGAAAGGTTTATTCTCCCTAAGCAGTACCTCCCGAGAATGATAGTCCACATACGCTGCGTACATGGGGATGTTAAGCCTTACCCCTTGGCACAGGTAACTCTACGCCCAACAAATAAAAACCCCTGTACAGTCAAGGTAGGAGTGGTAGCCGCGCTTCCCGAAGACCTAATCCTCGGGGTGGATAACCCAGAGTTCCTAGCCCTTTTCAGGACCAGCATAAACAGGACAGCCCCAAAAACTGAAGCCCCCATACCTGCCTTCATCACACCGGATCCCTGGGTTATAGACCGTAGCTTCAGATTTGCACAGACAAACGATAGGTCCCTGTTCAATGCCTGGGAAAGCGCTCACGTCTCACAAACACAAAGTAATGTTCCATAGCCCCGATTTGTGATACGAAAAGAATTGTTGTATAGAGAGACCGAAGACGGAGGCACAGCCCAACTACTGGTACCCTTATCTTTCTGCAAACAAGTACTGTTCTTTGCTCATGCACACCTTACGGCGGGCCATTCGGGCAAAGAAAAAACCACTGAGAACATCATCCGCTATTTCTATTGGCCTGGGATATACAAAGACGTACAGAACTACTGCTTGCAATGTGAAATATGTCAGAGGAAACACACCCACAGACCCCCGGCAGCCCCTCTACAGCCCCTACCTATAATTGGTACCCCGTTCGAGAGGGTGGGTATGGATCTCATAGGACCCCTACCCAAGTCATCAAGAGGGCATCTATACACCCTTGTAATCGTCGACTATGCGACAAGGTTCATAGAGGCTTTCCCCTTGAGGGCTCCAACAACTTCAAACATTGCGGAACGGTTCATGGAGCTGTTTTCGAGGGTAGGGTTCCCGAAGGAGTTCTTAACGGACCAGGGCACGCCTTTTACATCACGTCTGATGAAAGAAGTCTGCAAAGCCCTGGATGTCCGTCACATAAGAACTTCCGTTTACCACCCCCAGACAGACGGACTGGTGGAGCGATATAATCAGACATTAAAAACGACTCTCAAGAAAATGCTAACATCAGAAGGACCCGATTGTGACCGTCTGTTACCGTTGGACCTATACGTACTACGGGCTGAGAAACAGAGCAGTCTAGGCTGCTCAGCTTTTGAATTACTCTATGGGCGTCTCCCCAGGTCACTGTTGGAGATGACAAAAGACTTGTTGGAAACAGAGGAGGAGCAAGAGCAGGAGTCCCTTCTGGAATACACCCTACAATTGCGGTCCAAATTGGGCAAACTGAGGAACCTTGCAGAGGCCAATTTGGAACAAGCCAAGAAGCGACAGAAGAAGAACTATGATCAGGGGAAGAAATTGAGAAAACTACAAGTGGGTGAATGGGCCCTAGTCCTTTTACCGCCCATATCCAGTAAAAGTAAGGCAGAATGGACGGGACCGTATCAGGTGATCAGTACCATAGGGGACACCACATATAGACTGCAGCTCACGCCCTCCAAAACGCAATGCTACCATATTAACCTCTTGAAGAAGTGAATTGGCGCTGTACCCAAGGGGAACCATTTGGTTGCATCTACGCTTACCGATAAAAGGACCACGGTAGACCAGCTGGTGATTAACGAAGACTTGGCGGTACATATGAAAGAAGACCTGAAGAACGTAATCCTTCCCTTTTCAGACATCTTCTCTGACCTACCCGGCATAACTTAATTGGTAGAACAACACATTGAGACGCCCCCGGGAAAGGTGCTGAAGCAACGACCATACCGAATCCCAGCAGCCAGACGGGAAGCTGTGAAGAAAGAGGTAGAAGAAATGCTACGACTGGGTGTAATACGACCCTCAAAGAGCAACTCGGCCTCACCGATCGTTATGGTCCCGAAACCCGACGGATCCAAACGTTTTTGTATGGATTTCAGGGCCCTTAACGCCATCTCTACTTTTGATGCGTACCCCATTCCACGGGTCGACGAATTAATTGAGAAGCTCGGAGATGCGGTGTTCATCACCACTCTGGATCTCACAAAGGGGTACTGGCAGGTGCCTCTCCGAGAGGAAGACCGAAAGAAGATCGCCTTTATCACGGATGAGGGGCTCTTTGAGTTCACAGTTCTCCCCTTCGGCCTCCACGGGGCTCCTGCCACCTTCCAGCGCCTCATGAATACCATCCTACAACCGTATCACTCGTTCAGCTCAGCCTACTTAGACGACGTTGTGGTTTATAGTAGCACATGGGAGGAACACCTTCGACATCTGAAGATCATACTATCGGCGCTAAAGAGGGCAGGCCTACATATAAACTCAAAAAAATCCAGGGCCGCTTTCAACAAAGTGAACTATCTGGGGTACGTCCTGGGAGATGGGACTATAGCCCCACAAAGCGAAAAGATCAGAGCCATCAATAGGATACCCTTCCCCGCTTCAAAAAGTGACCTGAGAGCTTTCCTAGGACTCATAGGGGACTACTGTAGATTTATCCCGAGGTTCGCTGAGTTAGCCACCCCCCTCACTGACCATCTCAGAAAAGATGTCAAGCCCAGAGAAGTGCAACATCCCTCTCTAGAGGCAGTAGCTGCATTTGAGAGCTTAAAGAAAACGATAACCACGTCACCGGTTTTGGTATCCCCTGATTTCTCTAAAAGGTTTATACTTGCGACTGACGCCTCAAACGTAGGTATCGGCGCGGTACTGTCTCAAATGGGGGAAGATGGGCTACAACATCCCATACTTTACGCCAGTCGTAAGCTTTTTCCCAGAGAATTTAAATATGCCACGATAGAGCGGGAGTGTATGGCAATAAAATGGGCCATAGATAAACTTAGGTATTATCTGGAGGGTAAGCCATTCATTCTCCATACTGACCATGCCCCATTGACGTGGATGCATAAGAACCAAAGCCACAATCCCAGGGTACTAAGGTGGTTCTTGTCCCTGCAACCATACTCCTTTTCAGTTCGCCATAGGAAAGGGGCGGAAAACGGCAATGCTGACTTTCTCTCCAGAGTCTTTCCTCTCCCCGATCGGGAGAATCCAGGGGGGGAGGTGTGTAGCAGGGACAGACGGTCAACGGAGGAACCGGACACGATAACAGACTGGTGGTCAACTACCCCCCCTCTCACCCGCTTCTGTCTCCTCTCATCAGCAGGACAACTCTTGTCTCCCCAACGAGTGGCAAGAAGACACGGAGTCCCTATGGAGACATGAAGAGGAAAACAGACACAGTACCTTTAACTGGGGTCTCCCGGAGTGAGGAAAATTAAATTTTGGTCATGATGTGTTCCCTAGCGCGTACCCCACCGACTCCATGTACCAGCTTAAAGTGCATGTAACTTCCCTCCTGTGCCAGCTATGAAGACGCAAATACATTTGCGTCCACCGTTAACATGTCCTCTTTCAGATCCACCATGAATGGATTATATAGTCCGTTCCTAAGTATGCTATGCCACCGTCTTGTCTTGTAAATGGTATGTATCTTGCAGCAGATGGCACATCTGAAACTGAATCAGAAATACCGAAAAACTTACCGACACCATTAGTCCCAACTAAAGTAATGCATAAAACTACTAAAGACATATTCCTAAATTCATATCTAGAGGATGTAGTACCAGCTTATACCAATCTGCCTGTTCGTGCCCTGCCTACTGACAGGGATGGGGGTGGCACTGCGCCCCCAGATAATGTCCCGCCGGTACCGCGACAGACCTCCCCTGTTCCGCCAGCTCCGCCACTTCCCCCACTCAAAACAGACCTACCGAAACCAGTCCTACCTGATCTTGCTAAACGACAAATTCAAGTTCAGATCCAGACTCCGCGAAGAGATAATGCCCAAGCATCCGCCTCAGGAGGTGCGACAGCGGGTCTACAGACCCCGCCACCGACACACAGATTGCATTTAAGGGACACGCAGAATCCTTTCCAGTCTCCCTACTCATCCCGGCTTGACGTCTTCAAAGATAGGATGTCAGTTTGTAGATATGATCCGGTACCCGGAAAAGACGATTTAATGGTATTAGCATCACTTCGATTAAGATCTGCCACCGATAACTTGCTATGCTATGTAGGAATGCAGGAAATTCTCGACAGACTATATAAGTTCATCCTGACAGGGAAAGACCCCGAAAGTGTTAAAGCTGCCATGCATAAACAGAAAGTTGACATTCAAGCACAGATATTACGATTTTTCATAAATTGTGTGATAAGAGAACGAGACAGGCCTGGGACAGATCAAAGTGAATTAGACGCATTAAACAAGTGGGGTCAAAATATAGCAGACGCAAAGCATGATAAAGGGACTTGTATAGCCAGTATGTCCCAGAAAATAAGAAAGGCAGTATTGACAGCACACCAGGAAGAAAGTGACAAAGCTTCCTCCGAGGAGGAAGATGAACACGAAACACCAGGAAGGTCTACAGATACTATAGCGTATGTAGGTAGGGGAGCCTACCTTAGGAAAGGTGTCCGTCCAGAAAACAAGAGAGTCTTTCTCTCTGAGTTAACAAATCCGAATTCTTCTGAACATCAGTTCCAGGAAACTGATAAAAGGCTTCGAGACCGAATGGGGTACCATGTACTGAACTCTATGGACGAACAGGAACTAGCCCGGTCAGCCGTATTATGGGCCGAAAACCCAGACATGTATAATGATGACACGTTAGTGCAGACATTCTTGAACCTTTCCCCGGAAGAGCAGAAAATAGCAGGTGTATATATGATTCAGCACCTCCTTATCAAGTTCAGAAATCATCATTCTGATCCAGGTCCCTTACACGAAACATTAGAAGCACTACTCATGGATAGATGGAGAGGTTTTAGTACTAAATTAATACAAATAATTATAGAGCAACGACGTAAGTATTACAACTTCCTAAGCTCCGAATATGTTCCCGCCCCGCCTCCAGAAAGAAAAACGTACCACATGCAATGCGGTGGTGGCATTGAAAGTCAGAACCCCTTACGAGAAGTACACCCAGTTATGGGTACGGACCAACGCTTGAAGCGTGTGTATGTTCACACACCCCTGACTAAGTTAGAACTGTTAGAAATGAAGAAATTAGTTCCGTGCCATGATAAAGACCCTGCAGGTTTTCACAGAGAGCTTAAAGACATGTTACTGATGGGAGATTACACGTATGATGATATTACGAAAATGTTGAAAGTACTGTTGCCCACGGGCATTTACGAGAAATTAAAGGAGAAGGATTGGGAGGTGGGAGAGTCAAAGATAGCATGGGCGGAAATAGAAGACGAAGAAAGCAAACGAGTCCCAGGGTTAGGCCTTGGGGATCTGACTAAAGCACTACCAGGTTTAATAGTACAGGTTTTGCCAAGATTATTGACAACAAGAAAGGAAGATTGGGACGCAATCTCGTCCTGTAAACAGAAACAAGATGAAGATACTAGTGACTTTTATTCAAGATTCGAGAAATGTTTCATCATAAATAGTGGCCTAAAAGTTAGTAGCGAGTCATATCCACACCTTTTTGTAACAAAATTAGTCGAGAACGCCCTACCACTAGTTAAAAATAGAGTGTACAAGGTTGAAAGTACTTGGCAGGCAAATACGCCTTCACAGATGTTACAAATGTTACAATATCACCAGAACAGAATTAGGGAAGAACAAGATCAGGAACAGAAACGTATGAAAGACACGAAAATGAAAATGTTAGTAGCTCAGACGATTCCAGCCGAGGGTCACAGAAAAGGTGGGGCCCAGACCAATCATTCTGCCGCTCCCGTTAAAGGGACATGTAATTATTGCAAGCAGCCAGGTCACTACGTACATGAATGTCCAGTCCTGAAACATAACATCGAGACAGGTAAAACTAAAGAAAGACCGCGTCCGCCTAGACATGAACAGGGTCATCAACAGACCTCACAGAACGAACAGCCAATGCAGAATGCACAGCCTATGCATGATCAGTCCCATACAGTTCAGACAGTAGCGGTACCACAGCCACAGCATGCTCAGACACAGCCCGCTGCCGCAACCCGGCAAGTCTCACAACAGATGTACCAGTATGCCCAGTCGGCATATCCAGATTATCAGCGATATACATGAAACAGCCTAGAGAGGGAAGGTGATTTGCCTCTTATTGAAATTCCTGTAGATCAAGAAGGTCCTTATGTACATAGCCACGTATTAGGAAAAGACAGAAAGTTTTTAATAGACACAGGGGCAAGTCGCACTACTATAAGTCATAATGAAGTTCCAGGGGCACCCCTCTCAGGCTCACAGAATGTTTCCCTTGGTTTTTCAGGACAGCCTATTGTAAATGAAGTGTCAGAACCAGTACCACTAGCTGTGGGTCCATTATCTCGAGTTACAGATTTGTTACTTACAAAATCATGTCCAGAAAATCTGTTAGGAATTAAAACACTGAAAGCTCTAGGAGCTATCATATGCTGTTCCCCGGAAGGAGTCAGACTCTTTCTACGGGATTTCAAGGGTCATTACGTATTACGTGACTTTGATGTCAGATTGAAAAATGTACCAGATCACTTATGGGCAAAAGGCCCAGCTGATGTAGGTTGTATGCATATCACCCCATATCGTGTTACACTCAAGACAGGAGTTGTTCTACCCAGAATCAGACAATACAAATTACCACCCGATGCTGTAGTGGCTTTACTGAAAATAATTGAAGAGCTTATTGCCCAAGGAGTGGTCGTAGAGACCGACTCCAATATCTGTAATTCACCCATCATTCCAATTCTTAAACGTACAGACCGCAATGCACCGCCAGTATATCGGCTGGTGATTGACCTTCGAGAACTGAACAAATGTATTGTACCACAGTATCCTGTGGTCCCCGATATCTCCTCCCTATTGACTGCTATTGATTCAGAAGCAACGTTCTTTACTGTAATCGATCTCAAGAACGCTTTCTTCAGTGTACCTATTGACCCGGAGAGCCAATATCTCTTCGGATTCAGTTTAAATGGACGAAGTTTCAAATTTTCCCGCGCACCTCAAGGATTTACAGAAAGCCCCAGCATCTATAGTCAAGCACTGAAAAGACAACTAGATTGTATCCAAATGCCAGTTAATACCGCCTTACTGCAGTACGTCGATGATCTACTGATCACCGCACGAAGTGAGCCCGAATGTGAACAAGCATCACTAACAGTTTTGCATTTCCTGGCCGACAAGGGACACAAGGTGTCCCCTTCAAAGCTACAATTCTGTGTTCAGCAAGTTGTGTACTTGGGTCACTTGCTGTCCAAAGTGGGGAGACAGCTCACTCCCGATCGCATTCAATTAATTGTAAACATGCCACGACCCCAGACACAAAAGGAAGTACGGGCCTTCATAGGCCTCACCTCGTACTGCAGACAATGGATTCCTCAATATGCATTTCTAGCCAAACCACTCATTCAATTAACGACACAGGAGGCAGCGACTTCGACTGTCCTCCCTTGGACTCAGGAACACACACAAGCCTTTGAGGAATTAAAGAAAGCTTTATGCCAAGCACCAGTTTTAGCGACACCATGTTACAGCAAACCGTTTACACTTTTTGTTACAGAACGTGACGGTACAGCGTTGTCTGTCCTCACTCAAGATCAAGCAGGTTCACATAAGCCTTGTGCTTATTTTTCAAGCACATTGGATTCAGTAGCACAGGCACTCCCTGCATGTTTAAAGTCAGTAGCAGCAACAGCGTTAGCAATCAGACAAAGCGACTCAATTGTTTTAGGTCATCAGTTAACAGTACAAGTTCCACATTCTGTAGAGGTTTTGTTAAACAGAACCCAGACTCAACACTTGACTATAGCACGACTGACAGGGTACGAATTGACACTATTCCAGCCACACATAGAAATCAGACGCTGCAGTATCTTGAACCCAGCGACATTGTTACCTACAGTTATGACAGATCCAGCTCCACATGATTGTATAGAAATCATTAATGCAGTAACAAAGCCCAGACGAGATTTAACAGATGTTCCATTGACAAATCCAGACCTGACACTTTATGTGGATGGTTCATGCATGAGAACAAGTACAGGAGAGTTAGTGGCCGCATATGCCGTGACCACTGAAACCGAAGTTAAAGAAACACATCGTATTGATACACTGTCTGCTCAAGCGGCAGAGCTCATCGCTCTAACTCGAGCCTGTATACTAGCCAAGAACAGAAATGTTAACATATACACTGATTCCCGTTATGCGTTCGGAGTCGTACACGACTTCGGCATGCTCTGGCAGGAACGAGGTTTCCTGACCTCTCATGGTACAAAGATACAACATGGTCCACTCATTCAAGCACTGTTAGAAGCAATACATCTGCCTTCAGGCATATCCGTCATGAAGTGTAAAGCACATACTAAAGTCACAGATTCTGTTTCCCAGGGTAACGACCTGGCAGATCAGACAGCAAAACATACAGCACTGACTCACACTCAGACAACTGATACGATAAAGACAACAGATCCGACAAACTGCATGACAGTCAGGGATCCCACACTAGATGTTATTGACATTCAGACACATGCTACTCCAGAAGAAATAAAGAAATGGATTGAACTAGGAGGGATCCAGACAGATCAAGGTTGGATGACGAAGGGAAAATCTATATGGTTTCTCCCTGACTCTATGGTTCAAGTCATGATAAATACAGCACATAGTCCTGCCCACCTAGGAGAGAAAGCCATGCTAGACAGTTTGCAAAATCTCTGGTACAATAAAAACTTACGAGCAGCAGCAAAACAGAAAGTGCGTACTTGCATGATCTGTTGTCAGTTCAATCCAGGTAAAAGCGTCCCTGTAGAGCAAGGTGGATTCCATCCTCCCGATCACCCTTTTGAAGTCCTCCAGATGGATTATATCCAGATGGACCGTTGTCGAGGATTCAAATATGTTCTCGTAGTTGTCTGTGCTCTGTCCCGCTGGACCGAAGCATACCCAGTCCCAGATTACACTGCTCCGACCACTGCCAAACAGTTGGTTCGTGAATTTTTCCCACGGTACGGCTTGCCCCGTGTCGTGTACTCAGATAACGGTCAGCCATTCTCGTCTGCCCTAATGAAAGAAGTTTCCTTGTTACTGGGATACCAGTGGAAGTTCCATTGTGTCCGACATCCAGAAGCCGCAGGCCTTGTAGAAAGGCATAATCAGACATTAAAGATCCGCCTTGCCAAAATATGTCAGGAAAAAGGGGTCGACTGGATAGTCGCCCTGCCGGTGGCACTATTCTATATGAGAATGGTCGCCCATTCAAGATCAGGGCTATCTCCGTACGAGGTGGTTTTTGGAAGACCACCGAATATGTGGGGGACGCCCATTCCTAAAAAGATAACCGATGTTGATTCTAATATGTTGACAGATTACCTTGCCTCCTTGATGTCTGCACTCCAATCATGTCGTTCACAGGTTGCCGCAGCCTTCCCTGACAACACTGATGTGAAGCCGCATGACGTCCGCCCCGGGGACGTTGTCCTCGTCCGTAACTTCGACAGGAAAAGTCCATTGGAGCCCCGCTGGAAGTCTCCGAAGACCGTTCTTCTTACTACAAAGACCGCAGTCAAGTTGGAAGGCAGAAAGGGGTGGGTCCACCTAAGCCATATCAAAACATTCCCAGGACTGAAACCGGAACAAGACACACCCACCCCCACCAAAGACTGTGATAAGAAAGACTTTACCGAAGCCAAAAGAGAAAAGACTCCTCAAGAACAATACCGCATGAAATTACGATCTAGCAAGTCAGACAGTTTAATTGTTTAAGTCCTCCCCTAGGTGAATCGGTTAAATAGTTTCTGACATGTATCCCCTAGATCGAGTTAGAGAGAGAGAAGAAAAGAAAAGAACATATTGCAAATCACTTCGTAGCCACTGCATAGTGACACTAATAATTATGTTTATTCTCAGTATTTTAATCATTGTTGCTAGCATCTTGTTACCTATCTACTATCCTATTTTCAAGCGTGAACAATCTGCTTACAATGTCTCTGCTGAACACACTTTTAGTGAGTTACCTCCTCATGAGCTTTCCTACAGACTCGCGCTGCGCAACAATACATTCATTAGTATGTTACATCATTCTCATCAAACTAACAATGCTACAAATTGCTGGATATGTGGCCGACTCCCTCCCTACCAGAATTACAAGGGAGCCCTGCCTCTCTTTCCGTACCCGTTCACTCACAATGGCTCCTGCGGAGCATGGTTTAAAATAATTAATTCTTTAGATCCCGACATCGCTGTTTTCGATGGGGGTTGGGTTTGGGGAAACCTGAACTTGGTCCTGCTCGATGTCTGTTACCCAGATAAGGAGGGACTCCCCACTAGAATAGGAACTGATCTAGAAAATGAAGTATATGGATTAGGTAATTACACAATTAGCCTTATGATTCTTACTGTCGAATCCGAAGCCACACCAGTTCCACCGAATATGTCAGTGCTGCCAGTCACTGGCGAATTATGTATCAAGAAGAAAGGTTCAGTACACTTAGGTCATAGTAAATGCACTACTGTGGTCGAATTCAGTGATGATGGAAAATCATCTTTCAAAGCTACCAGTCATTTTTATTTTGTGTGTGGTCATACCGCATACATTCGTCTACCTCCAGATTGGGATGGTACCTGTTACATTGCATTCCTCCTACCAGCTGTTTTTCTAGCTCCTTCTGATTACCATAGAAATAGCAATCTAGTAAAGAATAGACCCAGAAGAGATGCCCCCCTTGTCGACTACACAGAAACGGCATGGGAACAGTACACTGATTTTAATAAAGGATTCTTTTTCTTTTTAGGCCCTGTCCAGAATAGTAAATTAATACGCAGATTAACTAGAACACTTGAAGCCGTAGTAAACGAAACTACCTCCGCCCTAGGTAACTTAACAGAAGAGCAGTCCGCTATGCGGGTTGTTGTCCTTCAGAATCGTCTTGTAATTGACGTCATCTTGGCAGATAGAGGTGGAGCCTGTAAGGTCATCGGGTCAAGCTGCTGTGTTTTCATCCCACAAAATGCACCATCTGTATATCAAGCTATCACCCGTCTCCATAAGATTGCAAATCAGATACATCAGACTCCAGGCACCTGGACTTGGTCCGGTTGGTTCTGGACAACGTTAACAGCTTGGGGATGGAAGATCCTATCCTTCCTAGGCATTGGCCTAGTCCTAGTATTCAGTTGCTGCCTGTGCCTGCAGTGTGGGCCAGCGATCTGTGGACTGTGTGCCACCTCTTGTATTGAACATTCCAGTTTTCATTCAAAACATAACCGAAAGAAAGAAGAACAAATGATGTTACAAGAACAGACTGATCGATTCATGAGGATCGATATTTCATGAAGGGTCCGTAGGGAACAAGGAGGGAATGAGGAAAATTAAATTTTGGTCATGATGTGTTCCCTAGCGCGTACCCCACCGACTCCATGTACCAGCTTAAAGTGCATGTAACTTCCCTCCTGTGCCAGCTATGAAGACGCAAATACATTTGCGTCCACCGTTAACATGTCCTCTTTCAGATCCACCATGAATGGATTATATAGTCCGTTCCTAAGTATGCTATGCCACCGTCTTTTTGTAGTACACTTTTCGTATTTTTCCTGCTCTAGCCAGAGTAGGCCCTGAATTCCTGCCATCTGAACCTCTTTTGTGGCTCCTGACTCTGCCCAGGCTACCTCTGTACTCGTGAACTCTGTCCTACTTTCAGCGCGGCCCCTCGCGCTCAGCTCAAGCCTGCTTTCTGCCAAGACTGACTATAACCTTCGAGTTATCTGTTCCGCTCCCCGAGATACATTCCTGCCTACTAGATCCTGTAAACATCCTCTCCAGCTGCAGAGCCAAAAGGGCCGACCTGTCTTAATGCAAGTAATTCATAGCCTCCGTTGCCATGCTTCCATGGAAGGCCCCGTGCCCCCACGCTTCACATGTAGACACTTAGGCGCTCATACACGCATCCACAGTTAGCATAGAGTAGCTTCTGCCCTAGAGACCTTTCCTGCCCAGATAGTATAGTTCCTAAACATCAGATATCAGATATGATAGAAGTACAAGTTGATCTGACATGCCAGACTTCTGTCTCTTTCCGTCAGTGTAAATGTCAAGTCCCCTGCACCTCGTCAATCACACGTCATGCAGCTGCGCGCGCATCCAAGCTTCCGATTTTCTGCTGACATTGCAACATTCTGTTAGCACCACCCCTTGGTGCCACCCACTTGCGTCACCTATCAGTGACGTTTCTAGCACACACCTCTAGTTCACGCCTAGTTTACGCCTCTTGATGATGTACTAGTACCACGTGTATACTGTTATCTTGTCTTCTCTCAGCTGTTACGCCTCTTACATTGATTCCTATGTATAAATCAAGTATATAAGCTATGTATTGATAATAAACTTCAGCGCTCTATCCCTTCTGACACCCCTGTGGTGGTCAGAACATGATATCCTGATTCCTTTATGAGGAATAAAACCCTTAGAAACTCTAACACCACGGACTCTGTTTTCTTTCCTTCTGATTGAGTTATTATTGATTAAGGACTTACCTGCATAGAAATTAAGAGAGTAAATTAATTATTTACGTCAGGAGAACGAGACGGGACGGACCAGGCTCCAGACTATCGAGGCAGTAACATCACGCCAGGAGGCCAACGTCCTCACGAGCCGCCTCGCAACGCTCCCTCGGGAGGAGCGTGGTTCGAACAGGTACGGGGCAAGGTTGCGGGTTGGGTGGGTCTGAGTAACCAGTCTGCCTTGCCAAAGCCCGCCTGTAAATAAAGCACCTGTACAGTCTCCGCACACCCTTTCCCTCACGAGCACTTGAGCACAGTAGAGACAGCTGTGCATGGCACTCAAGCACTCTGTTTCCCTCACTCCCCGGTCCCTCGCATTAGCAAAGTCCTGAACAAAACTCCTAATTTCTGCCCTTGTGTTTCTTTCTTGCATTTGGGTTCGGACTGGCCGGAACGTTCCACCTGGTACCGGAAATTTCTCAGCCTGGAGTCCCCAAAGTATAAGAAGACGGACCCTGCAGCCTTTGCAAGAGAAAGGATAACCAGCCGAAAACGAAAAGCATATCTAAAAAAAAGCCCTCTTTAAAAGCACTTCTCAAAGCTTCTGACTCCATTACTCCTGCACCAGTCGCCCCTTTAACAATATGCTAGGAATAGGACACAGAGGAAAGCAGTTTTCTTAACATTTCTTGATTTTCATGACTTTCCTGATTTCTTAAAATTTAGTTTGTAGCCATGTTTAGTGAATGCAAAAATGATGTGATCCACCCTAACCAAGTGTGCCTAAATCATCATCTGTGAGATACATGTCATCAATATATGACAACATTTCAGAGGCAATTTCCTACAGTCCTGGACTGTTCTTACACCTTTGTGAGAGTCAACAAAAATTTCTCTGTGACCCAATGGTTGTAAAGGCTGTCAAATCTCGGCTTTCAGGTGCTATATTTTGACAGACAAAGTGATTGGAAAGGTTTGGTGTGGTTTTGCATCTATTACAAACATTTTTCATTTTTGTTCAGTTGAACTGTGCAGTGAGAGTTTTGTTTAGCAAAGGTACATGTATGACTTTTAAATGTCTGTAGTATAAAACTATGTGATAAGAGTGATCCTGTTTAGCTATCTGAAATAAAGGATTGTTCATAGGTAGGATACAAAACTCTATTAGGCCTTGATATTCTAATTGTGATACAGTTTCCCTAACCGGGCATTTTGCTTCTTGTTTAATAAGGTATTGTGGTTGCACTTGCTGGCAGGATCTTAGAAGTATGATGTGATAAGGTGAGTCTTGCCCAGCCTGCTTAGTTGGAAAATAGTGCCGGGGCTTGTGCAAGAGCCCATTCTGTGGCATACACTATTTTAACTACCCCTGGAACAAAACTGGAGAAGGATGGTAGAATTGTGTCCTCCCCTTGTGGGACTTCTCTAATCAAAAAACACAAGACACAGAGAGGTGAGAGGATAACAAACCCTCTTTGACCTCCAGCTCAATAGTTTAAATCTCACAAAAAGAAGAGGGATAATAAAGCTACTTGAAGGTAGATAAGTGTGTGGGAATGCACCAACTTTGTAAAAACTGTCCTCAATCACACAGCAAGCTGTGTGATGCTTCATCATAGGGCTGCTAACACACCTCCGCGTTAGCCCAATGCTGGAGGTGGAGCAATAGGGATGGGAAGACAATACAACACAAAGTGTAAAGTGTGAGATCACAGGTGAGATAATGGTGCAGAAAAAGTGATATGAAGTGATCTACAACTGGTGTCAGGGAATCCTTATCGTAATTTTAATATTAGGTACCCTGTCCAGAATAAAAACAAGAACGTGGATGGTAGGTTGGGGAGCTTATAATGAGACACCAAACCCTCCACTCTGCATAGGTGTTGACATGTTTCAGCCAGCAAAACTATTACCCCGGCTTTCCTAAGGACTCTCACCACTGTAATCCCTGGGTGCACACCCTCCCTCATTTAAATCCAGAGGAAGAAGGGGATATCACCTTTAATGGAGCCCCTCACTCTTGGAGAGGAACCTGAAATGATTAAAAAAACATAAAACATGTGAAGTGTTTTGTGAAGTGTCCTTCATACAACAATTACAGAAATGATATTCTTATTACAGTGCATTATCCCCAATCACTCAATTACCTCCATCAAAGTACACAAGCACCTGCCCTCCACTCTAGGCCATAGTACACTAATATAAGCTACTGAGCATGGCCATTTTGCGAGCTATATAACTATGAGAAAAACCACCCTCACCATTAGTCTACTCCGGCCTAGGGTGGAGGGCAGGTGCTCGTGTACTTTGATGGAGGTATATGAGTGATTGGGGATAATGCAGTTCACAAAACACTTCACATGTTTTATGTTTTTTTAATCATTTCAGGTTCCTCTTCCTGACGTTTTTTTCTCTTTTGAATTGTTTTTTTTTGCTGTGGAAGTTTGTCTTCCTTTTTTACAATGACATCAGAGAAGCATTGTGAGTCCTTTTTCAGTTCCACATACTTCTCCCTTTTGTGCTTGCCTCGCCCCACTCTCTCTGATTTCCTGTCCGTAGAGTCCAGAGTGTTACGAAAAGGACATATATCAGAATACTGATACTGATCAGGCTGCTTAAGTTTATCATGATTACATAAATAATAATGTTTCTCAGTGGACTCCTGTGGTAGAGATTCTCCCCATGTTTTTTTTATTGCTTTTCTCTTTCATTTCTTTTGTTCTAGCATTTTTTATAAGACTCAGGTGTCTGCTTGGTGGTATCTGAATCAGATTTGTTTTTTAAGTTGTGGCTTAACAAGACTGGTTCCCAAATTATCCTGACCTATTGATGCAAAGGTTTCAGAAATTATTTTAGGTAATTAGCATTCTTGGTCCATTGGAGCGACTGCCGTAAGACGTTGGCTTACTGCCAAGCATGCTGCCTTCCCTTTAATATTACTTAAAATCATTGAGGATACTGTGGCAAAATTGCTAATTAATGGCATTACCAAGTTCAGGGCAGGGGCTGCCTCATAATCATTTTGTATTTATTTTAGCACTTCAGGCAAAACAGCAATTGATGGAATGCTGTATGTTATTGCAAAGATGGGGGCAAAAACAGTACCCCATGTAGCGCAATCTTCAATTGGGGAAATCACACTACGGGGAAGACACGTGAGAATTTTAAATGTATTTTTGGTCCTGTACATTGAAACACTGCTTCAAGCTGGTTTGTTTTCTGCGCTAACCAATTGGAATTTCCTCCCGTTTGGAGGGAATATTACCCATGATGGCATTTGTAGTAGGGCTAATAGCAGGCAGGCAGAGCAAACTGTGGCTGCCCAGCGTGAACAGTCCTTGCTGGGGTAGTAGTTGTTCTAAGCTTAAGAAATTAAGCTTAGACATCAAGATAAGCTACCTAAATGTGTATATAGATCCTGTAAGCCACAACAGTTTATGGCATTACATGCCGATATGGTGTGTAGCTGGCTAAAACTGGTGAGATTGTCCCTTCATTGCTGAGGGGGCCCAGTCTTACACTTTGTAATAGATGTAAAAGGGCACCTTGGAACCAATTCTGGTGTTCCTGGTATGTTAGTGGCATTTCTAAATATTCATAAGCTATAATTGTGCTGGTATTACTGCTTCAATGTAATTATAGAAAGTTAGTGATATTAGCGTCTGCTGCAGGTAAGTGAATCCAGGAATCGAATGTTTCGCATTTATAAGCTTTGTGTGCCTCCATAAAGGTAACATCTTCCCCGCCAGGGCCAAGCACATGTAATGTTAAATGTGTAGTTACTTCCTGTCTACAGTTAACAGGAATCACAATTACATTTGCCATATTTAATGAATGGATATCAAAGATGGATTACACTATAGAGGGGTAATCCATTTACAAGGTTCAAGCTTGAACAAACTACAGACATAAATAGGTATATCCTAATAAGCTGAGGAGGATTGATCCTTTTCACCACGGACGTCTACGGGTAAAGATGAAAAGAAGCAGTGGACACATGTGAGAAAATTCTCAGGAGACCAGATAAATAAGTACCTGACCTAAAACTTTGGTGGCACCTTGTATTATACCAACACTACTTCAAGGTGTATGGACTCAGTCTGTTGAAACTATCTGTAAGTGTTGGTAGGTTTTTCGGCTCGCTCAAAGTACCCCATCCAACCCCAAAACAGATCAGGGAAAGATGTTGGTTGCAACCTCGAACATGATGATCTGATCCTCAAGGAATACAGGGAAACAGATCTCACCCTTTTGTTTGTCACTCTGGCATACCCAAGGTAACACAAGAAAGATACGATTGAGCATTTTCAAGCATTTATTGAAATTCCTGTATAAAAAGCATGAGCTGTGATTATTAGAAAGATAATACATATTATGCAATCAGCATTGTTAGAAGGATAAACAGTATGAATAATTCAGCCACGTCAATTGTTGTTAATGTTTGCGTGTTCCTACGTGTGCCTAACACTACACCATCGGGAGCATAGCAAGGGTGTCCATCTGCCAGATCAGTGGTGTAGTATACACCCCCATATCTTGATGTTATATCTATGGAAACAAGTACAAGTTATCCTCCTTGCCAGTATGGATGTTTGGCTCAGCAGAGCTACATCTCAGCCACAGTTCGCAGAGGTTCCGTGATAATCCCAGCAGGGAGGTGCTCCTCTCAAAGAGCTCCAGCGCAGAAGCTGTTTTTATAACAACGTATTATTCTTATGACTGTGGCGAAGACGCAGAGCAGCTTATCTCACTGTTCAACTAAATAATGTAGCTCCTGCCAAGCACATCAAGCAAGCAAAATATTGAAATTGTGTTACTAAATGTAGGACCCTGGAACTAGTTGTACGGACTACACGGCGCCAGTGCCTATACTGCACAGTCACTCATGTAGCAGAATAGAAGTGTGGCAAAGTCACAATGTGAAAGCAACACTACAAGGTCTTTAGAAGCGGCATCTTTTAGGACACACTAGCCCGTACTGTCTTCAGATGGGTTGACTCCCCATCAGAGTGGGCCCTTATATTCGCTTACCTGAGATATCTCTGTTGGCATGCTCAAGGCCTCAACTTGTGTGCACAAGTACTCTCCATCCACTGTGGCTCCTGTGTCACACATAGTGACCGCTGTTGCCGCAACCTTTTATGCTTTTGCACTATGTTTAACTCTGTGATAATCAAACTATTCTTGCTCACAATCAGGAGCTGTGGCCCCGTCTCCCACAGTTTTTCAGGGCACAAAAACCAAATGTCCTGATTTTTTTATTTATTTATTTATTTGGTGTTTTCTATAGCGCGAACATGACCCTGCATAGGGTGTCAGAGCGCTTTACAGGAGCATTTCAACAGTCAGAAACTTACAAATACACAACCTTACTGGTTTACGAGATTTACACTTCCGGAAAGTATATCCATACTAATATAATAAAGAGAGAGCCCAAACCATTGAGACGGGTAATATCAGGAACCACAGCATCAATAACAACACCCAATACAGCGTTGGAAAGGGCAGTTGCAGCAGAAGGACATAGGCTATGCAGACGCCCACCATATACATTTAAAAGGTAAAAGAACCGTGCCAGCAAAGTAGTCCCTTGTGGGCGTGTCTGCGTTGTGCTATGGGCGTGTGCTAGGGGCGTGACAAACGCTGGGGGCGTGTGGTACGTTCAGCTCTTCATGCCATGCCTCATATCGTGTGCTAATCCCACCCTGCCCCTTTAAATACCCCCGCACCCCATAATCATAACCCACCCTTACTCCTTAAAATACCCCCAAACCCTTAAACACTAACCCATCTTAACCCTATAAATATACCCTGTACCCCAAAACCCAAACCTACCCCTGAACCATAAAAAAACCCTGTACCCCAAAACACAAACCTAGCCTTGAACCCTAAAAATACCACTGTACACCAAACCCCATACCTACCCCTGAACCCTAAAATACCCCTGTACCCCAAAAACCCAAACCTAGCCTTGAACCCTTAAAATACCCCTGTACCCCAAAACCCAAACCTACCCCTGAACCCTAAAAATACCCCTGTACCCCAAAACCCAAACCTAGCCCTGAACCCTAAAAATAACCCAGTACCCCAAAACCCAAACCTACCCTGAACCCTAAAATACCCCGTACCCCAAAACCCAAACCTAGCCCTGAACCCTAAAAATACCCCTGTACCCCAAAACCCAAACCTAGCCCTGAACCCTTAAAATACCCCTGTTCCCCAAAACCCAAACCTACCCCTGAACCCTAAAAATACCCCTTTATCCCAAAACCCAAACCTAGCCCTGAACCCTAAAAATACCCCTGTACCCCAAAACCCATACCTATCCCTAAACCCTAAAACTACCCCTGTACCCCATAACCCAAAACTATATCTGAACCTTTAAAATACCCAAATACCCCAAAACATATACCTCAGTACCCCAAAACATATACCCCTATATCCATACTTACCTTATCCAAACATTTTAAAAAAACATGCTTTTACCATTCATGCATTTACATCGAATTTCGTTGTAAATGTATGCGTGGTAAAAGCATATAAAATGTAATGCCATGCGTTATAATGGCATTGCAGAGTCATGGTACTTTCGTAATGAAAGTATGCAGAGTGATGGTACGTGGAAAGAAAGTTGCGGAATAATGAGTGTTTACCCTTCCCCGGTAGGTACATTGGTGGCACAGCGGCCCACATCTCCAGCAACATACTCATATTTTTTCACCACCCTTTTGAAAAATGCACAGGTCTATCTCATTGATGGCCAGCACCGACATACACTTTTAGACACACCTCCCGCCAGAAGTTCTAGAATTGCAAACTTTAGAGCTGGGGAGCTACGTTCGAATCTCGGCATCAGCTCAACATCCTGTGATTCCAGGCAAATCGCTTTGTCTCCCCGTGCCTACCACAAATGAATGTGTTCTTTTGTAATGTAAATTGTGCTCATGCCATGATGTCGAGTTTGCGCTATATAATATTGCAAGGAAAAACAAAGTAGGGAAACTCGAGTTCACACACTACTGAACGCGCACTCTTAAGTGCATCAGCAGTGCACTGTGAATCAGAGCGTTTTGTCATATAGATGCTGCTTTTCTATATATTGTGTTAAGTTAGCATGAGTTTATTAAATGTTTAAACGACATATTTTCCTTTGGCTTCAGTTTGCACACGACACATAATTGTTATTGAAGCTTTCAACCTAGACGAAAGATGTGATTTATTTGAGAATATGTTATTGCTCTGATATCTGTCGTGCTTGGTACACTGTCTGAACAGTGGGTGCTGAACGCTCTAAGAATAACCTAACACAAGGTTGCTGGGAGCTCTGATCCTCACACCACTAGACATAACACAAATACAGTTGCTGCCAACATTGGGCTCTATGCGGGTTTAAGATAGAGTTACTGGGAATGCAAAAACACACTTGATGGTGCTTCGCATGCAGAGAACTGGTAGCTGATGATGTGATCTTCTCCTACTGACATTTAGAGGTATGGGCCCGCCCTGCTAAAAACCCAAATGAGACCTTCTTAGATATAATATAGTATGCTAAATAGGGTGCGCGAAATATAGGTGATACAGATTTCTATAGATTTTGCATTATAATATGCTATCACCGTTTGCTTACTATGGATTAGTGACTATGCTGATAACTCTGATTTTTATAATATGTATTCTGGTATTATGTAAGATACTGCGTTTGAGAACCTTGCATTGAATAATAAATATTTCAAAATTGCACGTGTCTTCTTTTACTCCCCGTTCTGGTTTGAAATGATTATAGAGCGAAAGAGTGTTCATGTGTTCCACGATACCTGAGGTAACCCAAGTTCATGTTCTGGTTTGTCTAAGTCATTGGTCAGCTTGTTATGACCAATGAGACACTGTAGCTAGTTCGGTAAGGGGATTTTGGATACTAAGGTGAGTTTTGGGTCACCCTAATTCACTAAGGTTCTAGATCTCTATGCACAGTTCTGTGGGAGAACGGAAACCCTGCTACATGGCGCCCATACGTTGTTGGCCTTATATCATGACACTCGAGTAGTATATCATTCAAACCATAATCCCTTCATTCCCGTTTCCGGAAAACGGTGGTGTCGGAAAACCTACCTATTTTTGAAATAGGTCTATTCAAGCTTGAATTTATCTAAAACGGCTTCCTTGAATTACTACCCAGTTGTGCTACAAAGTAATCGTTGTTTTTTCATATTCCTGTGCTGTCATGGCACAAGCCGTGGACATCCCGCAGCATAGTCGCATTGCGGTGCGTGATAATTTGCGGACTTATGATGTACCTGTTGAAGGCTCGGCTGTGGTTCTGGTGGTGAGTGCGGAACATGCTTACCCATACGAACTCTTTTATTCGTGGGTGACGTTTCCGCCAGTGGACGCAAATTCTGGTGTGTTCCACTCGTACACTGCGTCACCTGTACCTGCTGAATATGCTCCGTACAGAGCACGGGAAGTTCCTATTGATGTTTGGCAGCATGGAGTTTGGTTTGGTGGCGCCCTCCCCCACTCTTTAACAGCTCCGAGATTAGGTCCTTTGTCCATTCCGGGCGTTAATTGGCCCGCTTTGGCTGGATTTACTCCTCACCCTAATCACGCCACTTGTAGCTTGGGTGAGCTTTGGCGACTTCATGTAGTCGCCATTGCCGTGATTAGGGCCCTTGTGCATTACACAAGTCGTAATGTTCAGGGGGCAGCCCCTGGAAATGCAGCCCTTCCGGCAGGGCAGGCTGGTTTGAAAATCAGTCCTGTCATGGTGAATTCCGTTATGGGTAAGAAGCCCAAAGATAAGGATGATTTTCCTTTCTGGCTTGCCGAGAAATTTGACCAGCTGGAGGCGGTGTTTCCTAATACGAATCCTGTTGAGAAACATCGGATTCTTACGCTTAGTTTGCCGAACGATTTGGCCCCTGAGCTTGTTGACTGTGAGACCTAGGGTAAGAATTTTGCCGCAGTCTATTCGAGGTGCTTTGGCTCCCCGTCTGTGTCCAATCTGTCTACGTTCCTTAAACGTGTTCAGGATGATCACGGACCGGAATCGGCAGTTGAGTTGGGTATGAGCCTATGTGGCTCCTTTGATGTGGTTTGGGATCTGATCCTTGCGAATGTCAAGGGGAATGCTGTGAACTTTCAGGTGGCTAACGCTTTGGCGCTGATTCCCAATACCGAGAAACCCCGACAGTTAGCGAGGATAATTGTGGCGGCTTATAAAACCGTAGGTCACAATAGTAAGGGTAATAAGCCTTTTTCTACTAAGGAGAAGAAGCAGCCCCAGGGACAAGCTTCGGAAACTGACGTTCAACCTCAGTCCAAGAAACAGAATTGGCCTAAAAAACAGAATCAGGGTAGGCAACAGCAACAACAAAAAACGCAGGTTTCGCGTCCTGCGTCCCCGTTGCCTGCGCAGTAGGAACGAGTTTATGATTTGCGCGACCGCGCGACGATTAAATCATCTGAACGTTTTCAGGCTTCTGACCAACGCTCTCCTCGTTCCTTTCAGGACTCATCGGCTCCGTCAACCGGTGGTGGAGGGGGCGGCAGGGGCCGGGGTGGCCAGCAAGGACGTGGTCAGCCCCGCCCGCGCAACGGTACAGACAAGCAGGAGGGCTCTACGCCTCAGAGACCGCAGTTTGCCAAGAAGAAAGTCACAGCCTTAACGGCGCATCGATATGCCCCAGATTGTGAGAACGCGGCTTCGGAATCTGACATGGGCTCTGACCTTGCTGGACAGAGCGGCGGAGATTACCATAGTGAGAGAGGCCCTCCGTCCACTACTGAAGGTGACAGCGACTGACACTTATGTTGTGATTGAAACAGCTGATACGAGAGTTGCTCCCCCTGATAGACTTTTTGAAATTGTCCTGTTAATTGAAGGTGACATACAACGAACTGTAAAAGGGGTATTTTGGGAAAATCTTTCGTCTACATATGACATTTTGCTTTCAGGGGCTGACTGGCCCCCACCTTTTGTTCTCGCAGCTCCGCGAGGGGAGGAGGTAATCCTCCCCAGTTTCGCGCACACTGTTTCGAGAGTGGAAGCTCGGCATTTTGCAGAAGAGTGGGCTCTGGCCCTTGCGCCGGCTGTGTATCGCAATCAATGTGGCTGGGATAAATTGTCTCCAAGCCACGAGATTCCTTTGCGGTCTCAGCCTCAACCTCAACCTCAATATCCCATACGACGTGAAGCCAAAGCTTCAGTCGCGGCTATCCTTGAACAATTGGAATATCAAGGTGTAATTGAAACGTGTGTGTCACCGATGAATAACCCCCTTTTTACTGTAAACAAGCCGGACAGCTCATATCGTTTAGTTTTGGATTACCGGCATTTGAACTCGCATTGCCGTAACTGTGCAGTACAGAATACTCACGGCTCTGCCCTAGTGAATAGTCTTGAGCGTAAACGGTTCAAAACCACGCTTGACATTTCCAATGGTTTTTATGCCCACACATTGGATGGTCTAAGTTCCCAATGGACATCCTTTACATGCGCCGGTGTGCAAAAAATGTTTCGGCGTCTCCCAATGGCCTATAAGAATAGTCCTGGAGTTTTTTCCGCCCGCATTATCTCTCTTTTGGAGAGGATCGACCCAGTTGCTTGTTCGTATGTGGATGACATTTATCTCACAGACGACGAACTTTGGGAGCATCTGTGTCGAGTTAATAGCATAATTTGTAACTTTGCAGACATGGATTACAAGTTTAACTTTGCAAAATCGCACATTGCAGAATACACAGTGTTGTTTCTAGGCTACGAGCTTAACAACGAAGGAAAGGGGTTGGCTCCTCACTTCCTGGAGAAATGCGCACAGTTGCGCTCTCCGACAACACTGAAAAAATTACAATCTTTACTGGGCTTTTTAAATTTCGGGAGAACTTACATACCGGAATATGCCCAGCGTATCAAGCCTTTGTATGCTTTGATACAACCATCTTTTTCCAAATCATGCTGGCTGCCTGAGCATTCAGCTATTCTGCAGTCTTTGCAAGCTGATTTGCTCTCTTCTGAATACTTACAGACTCGTGATAAGCAGACCAACCTGGTGATAAGAATGATCCCTGGGACGGTGGGTTTCACGTACCTAACTTTTAATGAGGGAGATACAGTACCTATTGCTTACAAGTCACACTTGTACACTTCGGCTGAACTGCGCTTTTCCACTGTGGAGAAAGTTTTGACGGCTGTGCAGGTGGCAATTCTTAAGGAACGTGCCCTGTCACAGGGAAAACGCATGTTGGTTGTTACCCCGTGTCCTGCCTTGGAGGCAGTTACGAAAGCAAGTGTACCAAATTCCAAAGCGTTGCACCCTAGGTGGATTCAGTGGGATGCATCCTTGACATCCCAGGATATCACGTTTATTTTTGACGCCACATTACGGTCGCAGGAGTATTTACAGTATGAATTTGTTTATCCTGCTCCTTTAGCAATGCGGCCGTTGGAGGATTTCTAATGCATCATTTACACTGATGGTTCGGCGCAGGTTGCGCATGGCTCTAAACATGCCTACGTTTCCGCATGCGCCATTGTGGTCGGTGCCATGGTGAATGATGAGTTCAAGTCCAGTATCGTGTACACGCAGACGCTTGGGGACTGCACCGCACAATTAGCAGAGCTTCGTGCTCTGATGCTTGCATTGGAGTACGCAGATCCTAGTTTGACGACTTTGATCGTAAGTGACTCTCACTACTGTGTCGAGTCTTACAATGAAAACTTGTTCTTTTGGATTCAGAATGAATTTTGTGATTCCAAAGGTAGCACAATAAAACATAAAATGATCTGGGTCCGAGTGGCGGAACTTAAAGAAAAGTTGCCACTCGTGTTTGTGATTCATACTCTTGGCCATCAGCGCGTGGGAGTCCACGCTGTCGGTAATTCGCTTGCTGATGAAGCAGCAAAGTCAGCAGTATCAAAATACTTAGTTGCAGCAGTCACGAGGTCCAAAAGTAAAACAGATGATGACATCTTGGCAGCTGTTGCTGCCACTGAGAAGGGAGGTAAATATCCTGCGGGGTTCCCTTCGAAGTACACATACCACTTAAGTCCCGATAAGGTTCCTTATGTGAAAATTCCTGGTGTTGGCGAACGTTTAATTCCCAACTCGGATCGCAGGGCTACTTTGATTACAGCGGCTCATGAAGGTGTGGCGTCTGCGCATGCGGGCGTCTCAGCCACTGTAACACAGCTACAACAGAGATTCTGGTGGCGGGGACTGTACAAACAGACGCGCGATTATGTCCTTCAATGTGACATTTGCCAGCAGATTAAACCTTCGACTGCTGCGCATCCGCCTCAGACACAGTTGTA
Organism: Lissotriton vulgaris; assembly: GCF_964263255.1. Classification (NCBI taxonomy): domain Eukaryota; kingdom Metazoa; phylum Chordata; class Amphibia; order Caudata; family Salamandridae; genus Lissotriton; species Lissotriton vulgaris. The sequence goes on from NW_028251924.1 coordinate 161,686, forward strand.
CATCTCTAATAAACCGCTTGGTTGCGTTTATTTGGATCACTGCGGTCCTTTTTCTTCTGATACTGCTTATAAGTACATCTTAGTAGCAGTTGATTCATGCACACGCTTTGTGTGGGTATGTCCACATCGGAGCGCTGATTCACGGACTGTCATTAAGGATTTGCGAGTCTTTGTAGGGATTTTCGCCTGTGGTACCTTCCATTCGGATCAGGGTCTGACTTTCGCCTCTAAGGCGTATAAGGATGCTATGGTTTTGTTGGGGGTCCAAGTCAAGTTTTCGTCTCTGTACAGACCTAAGGGAAACAGTGTAGTGGAACGAATGAACCGTGTCTTAAAGCAATCTTTGACAGCTCGAGTTATAGGCATTGGCAGAAACTGGCTGGCCCACCTTAATGGTGTGCAGTGTGCCCCTAATAATCTCCCTAGAAGGTCTCTGGGTGGGCGGACCCCGTACAAAATGCTCTTTGGTATCAAGATGTATGTCCCTGACCTCGACGGTCTAGACTGCAAGGCCCAGGCCTCGGCCTTTGACGTAGATGAACATTGCTATGTTTTACAGGATCTACAAAAGACCAGAGACAGTCTAGCTAAGGAACATTTGCCCTCCACATCGGATGATGCGTTGCAGATCCCGGTAGTTGGCTGGCTACCCCAAGTTGGAGAACTGGTTCAAGAGAAGATCGATAACAGGAAAGAGTTTGGTCCCTGTTATGGCTGTCTTTTTGCCAGCTCTCTGGAGAAGGAGAATGATGGAGAGTGACTCCAGCCTATCACCCTCATAGCATAGGGATTAGGCCGATAGACAGGGGCCCTGTCTTACAGATATAAGGGCATTTTCGTGCCATTTCCCTTAGAGTAAGGCTTATGAATTTAAGTGAGGGGTTAGATATATAAGTATTAGTCATGATTTACTCATTTGCTAACATGCCGATCTGTTTCTCATGGAGCTATGTATATTATGGGCTCCGTAGGCCTTAAGCGAGACAGACTCCATTTTGCTTTCTGCCTGGTAGCTCGAGAAGGCTTTCTAGGTTAAAAGTGATGTTTTACTTTCAAGCTGTTGTTCACTTGGAGAGAACCGGTTCAGGCTGACCCTTATCGAAGGAATGTATTTTTCTCCACTCCGAAGACACAACTTCAGGCCGGCCGGCTGGGAAAGTGTCCTTGGTACGGGGAGGTACAAGAATTTGGTGGGCGGCAGGTTACTGGCCGTGAATTTCCATGAAGGAACGGGCTTTGATATTAGCGAAGGTGTTAGTCTTTCAGTCAGTTAGTCCGTAGGCGGCATCTAGCCGTTAGCATCTCTACCATTATTCATTTTCATGGTGGACAAGTCGCCATCTTTGAAGTCGGAGAAAGATTTAAGACCGAAACTCTCTGAAAATAGACTGAACGAGAAGTGGCGCGGAGCGCACTAATGCAGAGAGAGAGAGAGACGGTAGCTAATTAACAGCAAGGTTCCGAGGTCCTGAGGGAGAGCAGACGAGTTTGAGCCTAGCGGTGCAGACGTGTACTTGTGACGGCTGAGGGTGACTGCAAGACGAGCCAGGACCCAGAGACGAGACAGGAGCCTAGATGACTGCCGAGTCCCGATTTCCCATTAACCAGGTGAAGTCCGACCGATTCTTATAGTGCGTGCACTCTAATCTTTATCTTTTATTCCCTTTGCACGTGTAATGCTGCATAGTAATGTGATTTATGTTTATTGTTAATAAATACCCTAATTCATATAGAATTATTGTGTACCTGGTTCTTGTGTTCAATCTTGGTAAATGATACTTCTAGTTAAGCACTATTTAGACGAACGGATGAGAAATCCCGATCAGACGAATAGTTATTAAATAAGGAGGGAGTAAGTGGACCTTTGATGTCATAAGCACGGAGTACACTATACAATCTGGATCCATATTCAAAGTTATTATTTTAGTTTTATCCTAAGTAGGTTACTGAGACATCATCCCAATAATGTTTCATAGGAATGTGGTCGTCGTTGATATGCGGCGTTAATGAGAACGATAGGAGGAATACTATCGCATAAAGCCACCGGATTGTGGCATAAGACTAATGAGAGCGGTGAGAGGGAGATCACCGTGTAGGTTTCGCAGGATCGCGAACGATTTGGAAAAGGGAGCATTGGGTTCTGCAGGCCCGTGTGTAGACACGCCGGATTGTGTGTCAGATCTGCCCTAGGGTAGAACGGTCTGGGTCGGGGCGACCGCGAGGCCAACTGATGTGAATAAGATATTGTAGAAAATCCATATGTGTATATTGTCATTCCCCATTCTTAGGTGCGACCTGTATATTCATCTTTATATCTACTCAGTGTAAATACGATCTAAGAAGGGAAGGTGAGTACGTTTTGGCTGGGTCACAGGGGCCCCTGGGGGCTGATCCCATCTAAACAGAAAATCCAGCCATTACATCTGGCGTCACGAACTGTTTACGAAGCCTGTGTGCATTGTTTTGTTTTGATCTCGTTGGTTTGCGCTCGGCTTGTACGTATAATATTTTGTTTATAATTGTGTATATAATTTTTTGTGTGTTAATATGTTTCCGAAAAAATCTCCGTCGGTTTTTAAACTACCGATTCAGATTCCCGGCTGGGAGTCTACGCCTTATGAGGCTTTAGCCCGTGAGTGGGCTGATTCTACTGGTTTGAGTGAAAATTGGTCTTCATGCTTGGAGCAGGCGGAGCCTGCCGATGTGATCTCGTGCTTACAGAAAGCGCCAATAGTGAAGGGCGATGAACTTCCTATTCTAGGACGCAGAGGGTGGATTATTCTTAATGCATACAGAATATTGCATGAGAAGTTTGTTCAACTACAGAAACAATTTAAAGATACGGAAGGACAGTGTGTTGAGTTGCAAAATGCGCATACTCTTTTGCGTTGTCAAAATAAACTGCTTGCCGATAAACTTGAAACATATCAGACCATTGCCGAAAGAGCTGCGGTCCGTATTGCACGATATAAATACAAACATCGTCGTGGGCGCGTGTCGTCCCGTAAAGTGCGTATGATTGTAGCGAAAGCTGGAATGGATTGGAACCCCGACGAGTGGGACGGTAATATCTGGGATTCTCATACTTCTGACTCCTCGGCAGAGGAGGGTGACAAGCGCGAGTCTTCTCGCTCCGGACGTGATTGTAAATCTGCTTCATGCATTGATTTGACTCCCGATTCTGACTGTGCTCGTTCTTCCCGTGTGGATGACGTAGCTTGCCCTGATTGTTCTGTTAAATCCAAAATGCGGGCTTCCACGGAAGCTCTTCCCGCAGTCTCTGCTCACCCGATCTTTCAACGGAAATTACAACAAGCCCCTGGTAATCCGGGTGGTATCCCTCTTGATTGTATTGAAGATTTTACTCAGCAGGAGATTAGTGACATCCTGCAACGATTTAAACAACGGCCTGGTGAGGCCTTGCTTACCTGGATGGTGCGTCTTTATGAGCTTGGCGCTTCCGGTATTATGCTCGATGCTGTTGATTGCTTACGATTTTGCTCTTTGAGTTCTGATTCTACTATTCAGGACCATTTTCGGAATTTTAATGGTAATGTCCAAACTTCTTTGCTCCAGCTTGCGTCTGATGGCTGTAATCATAAATATCCAACAGAGTCTGATTGGCCCTCTGATGAAAAGCCGTGGTATACTCTGCGCGATGCGTCGCAACGTCTAAAGGAGGAAGTCATGAAAACGTGTATCTTCCTTAGTACTGCTGATAGGTTATTGGATGGTTTATTAACATCTTCCGTGCGTAACCGCATTATACGTACTTCTCCTGTTGCTTACAAGCAGGTCATGATGACATTGTTAATTAATCAAACTGGCAATCCTTTGTCTGCTGTGCTTGAGTCTGTTCGTCAGCTTGGTGAGCTGGGTGAATGGTTTAAACCTGAAAGACAATCTCGACCTGAGGGTCGTACTGGAGGGGACTATAAGTTCTCTAGACGTGACATGTTTCTTGCTCTCATTGCTGATGGTGTGAAAAGGGAAGAGATCGATGGTGAACCTAATAATATCCTATGGGATATGTTTCGTAAGCGTGGTTTGGATCGGAAGGAAGGTGCCCGTCGTGTGCGAAAGAATGATTATGATCGTGGTTCGGATGACAGTGGTGATGAGAGACGACGTGTGAATTTTGATCGCCGTGATGATCGGCGCCAAGAACGTGGTGATTCCCCCCGTCGGAGTGATGGGAGGGGGAGAGAGGATGATCGTGAAAGGGGAAGAGATGATCGTGGTTCTAACAGACGTAGAGATGCAAGGAGTTTTTCCCCTGATGTACGAAGGAGGGAGGATCGTAACAGACTCTCTGACCGTAATTCACAACTTTTTGAACCTGACACTAATCCGTTTCGTACTGGAGACGGATATGAACAAGAGATTTTGATACCGAAGAAAACTGAAAACATCTACCCTGATCTGTCTTGGTTGACGGAACGCGGGAAAAAGGACTAGGAAATAGGTCAAGCTCCGGTACGCAGGTGGGCCCACAGAGATTACAGACCCTATGTAGATATTGAGATTTTTTGGAAACATCGTAATATCCAAAGGGCCCGAGCGTTAGTTGATACTGGGGCGGAGGCCACTTTAATTCATGGTAAATCAAGGAAATTTCATGGACAGTCTTTTACAATTACCGGTCTGGGTGGTAAAGAAACACCCGCAGTTCAAACTGCACTTGAGATTAAAATTGGTAGGATTCCTCGTAGAGAATACTCTGTGTTGGTTGTGCCACTCTTGGAATATATTATTGGAATTGACATTTTGAAAGGTATGACTTTGCATTTGGATGATGGTTATTATCAGTTTGGTACTAGACAGTACATTTCGACCAGACCCGTACGGGTTGGCCGTTTACGCATGCCACCTATTAAGATCCCTTTAGCGACAAAAGTGATTTCTCAAAAACAATATCGCATCCCAGGTGGTCATGAAGAAATTACTGCTACGATTCAGGATTTGGTTGACGCAGGAGTCATTACTCCGGTCACATCTGCTTGGAATAATCCTGTCTGGCCCGTGCGCAAAAGTGACAACTCTTGGCGCATGACTGTTGATTATCGAGAATTGAACAAATATACACCTAAATTGACTGTGGCAGTGCCTGACATTGTTACATTGATTGAGAGAATTCAAAAGCATCCAGGTACATGGTATGCTTCTATCGATATTGCTAATGCATTCTTTTCGATTCCAATTGCCCCCGAATGCCAAGAACAATTCAGTTTTACATGGAATGGACGTCAAATGACGTTCCGGAGTCTTCCTCAAGGCTATGTACATAGTCCTACAATCTGTCACCGGCTGGTGGCGGAACATTTGTCTGAGGTGCCTACGAATCCACAAGTTCAGATTTGTCATTATATTGATGACATTTTGATTCAAGGCGAGACGCAAGATCAGGTACAGTCTCAGTTAGATCAGATTATTGACTGTTTGCGAGCAAAAGGTTGGGAAATCAATCCTGACAAATTACAAACTCCATCCCAAGCTGTAAAATTTTTAGGAATTAATTGGCATGAGGGTCACAGAGAGGTGATCCCACAAGTTAAACGTAAAATACTTGATTTCGCTGTTCCCAGAAATAGGAAAGAGGCGCAGTCCTTCATTGGGTTGTTTGGATTTTGGCGCCAACATATTCCCCATTTGAGTCAAATCTTGGCTCCGCTGTACCGAGTCACTCGTAAAAAGAATGCGTTTGAGTGGGGTGAACCTCAACAGACTGCTTTTAATTTGGCTAAAGAAGCTATTCAGTATGCTTTGGACTTGTGGCCTGTGAGTGACGGTGATGTTGACTTGAATGTGTCTGTGGAAGGTCTGTATGCCAATTGGAGTTTATGGCAAAAGCAGGGCAGACAAAAAGTACCATTAGGTTTTTGGACCAAAAAGTTGCCAGAAGCTGGCGAGCGTTACTCGCCTTTTGAAAAACAGTTGCTTGCTTGTTACTGGGCTCTGGTGGATACGGAGCAATTGACTTTAGGCCATGCTGTGATTTTGAGGCCTGAAATTCCCATCATGCACTGGGTTTTGAGTTCACCGAAGTCCCATCGAATTGGACATGCTCAGGAGGCTAGTGTGATTAAATGGAAATGGTACATTCAGGACAGGGCACGTGTGGGTCCGAAAGGTGTGGCGGTTTTACATGAGCGAGTGGCGCAGGCGCCCTCCAATGAAGCTGAGAATGAGCGTTCGGTTCCCGTAGTGCAGGAGTCTCCCGTGAAGTGGGGTAAATCATTTGATGATCTGTCCGCGGAGGACAGAAAACATGTGTGGTTTACGGATGGTTCTGCGAAGTTCATCGGTGACAAAAGACATTGGAAAGCTGTCTCCTATAATCCAATCACTCAGAAATTATTGAGCACAACTGGAGATGGTAAGAGTAGTCAATATGCTGAACTTTATGCGATTTACCAAGTTTTGAAACAGGAGTTACCAGGTACATGTCATATTTTCACTGATTCTTGGTCCACTGCAAATGGACTAGCGGTGTGGCTGCCTACATGGCATTCGCATAATTGGGAATTGCATTCAAAAGAGTTATGGGGTAAAGAATTGTGGCAAGAAATTTGGGAATTGCTTCCGCACAGTACTGTAACAATCTTTCACGTGGATGCTCATACTCCGATAGATTCCCTTGACAAATTTTTCCATAACATTGCAGATGAACAGTCTAAAATTTCTGAGGCAGTGGTTGACATGCAAGATTCTGATTTGGCGGGATTGGCGAAATGGGCCCATCAGAAAGCAGGACATTTTGGAGAAAAAGCCACTAACAGGTGGGCTGCTGATAGAGGAATTCATATTCCCTTTTCTTTAATCAAAGATGCCATTCTACATTGTCCCATTTGCCAGCATTCTAGAAAGAAAGAGGTGCCTCAAATTGTTCGAGGTCACTTACATCGAGGTAAATTGCCCGCCCAAATTTGGCAGATTGATTATATTGGTCCGCTTCCTATGAGCAGAAATTGTCAATACATTTGTACAGTGGTTGATACCTACAGTGGCCTTTTGGTCGCTTTCCCTTGCAAGAATGCTACCCAAGTGAACACGATTAAAACCCTGGAACTGATTATTCTATATTATGGTGTCCCATTCCAAATTCAATCAGACAATGCATCCCACTTTCGTGGAAGATTGGTGCAGGAATTCTGTATGGAAAACAATATCGACTGGGTATTTCACATTCCATATTATCCACAAGCTTCAGGACTGATTGAGAGAATGAATGGTTTGTTGAAAGAACAGTTGCGCAAGTTGACTGATGACCGTTACAGCCAGTGGAGAGATGTCTTACTTCAAGCCTTGTTAATACTGAATAATCGTCCTTTGTTGCATGCTGAATCTCCTTTGATGCGTTTGTTTCCTCCACATGTTGATGCGAAACCTAATTCTGTTGCTACCACTGTTACTTATTGGGAAGTTACCCCCGGTGCTTTAGCTCCATGTAGAGCAACCCCAGGTTCCGCAGGCCTCGACCTGCATGCTTTAAATGATGCACACTTCCCAGGAAAGGATCGAATCATTGTTGAAACTGGCATAGGTGTCTCTATACCTGCCGGTAGTTTTGGATTAATTGCCCCTAGATCTGGCCTGGCCCTGAAAGGTGTTCAAGTCCTTGGTGGTGTGATCGACAGTGATTATCAGGGAGAGATTAAGGTTCTCTTGCTTAATAGCAGTGAGATGGATTTGTTTATCAAAAAGTCTGACCGTGTTGCTCAGCTATTGATTATGCCTGTCTTCAGTGGTGAGATCAAAAAAGGCTCTGCCCCAACGTTGCTAACTGTGCGTGGACAAAAAGGCTTCGGATCATCTGATCTTCCTGGAGCTAAAATATGGGTGCAATCGCCTAAAAATCCTCCTGAACAGGCTGATATTATTGCGACCGGTCATGACAACACCGTTTTGGTGATGAAGCCAGGGAAAGATGGCTGGGAAGCTGTCCCAGCTGACAAATGTTATTTACGAGAATGATTAAGGCCTGTGTTTGTATTCTTTCAGATCATTCTTTGGACTGCTGCTGCAGGATGTGTCGTCGTTGGACTCCTTTTGGCTTGCTACGCCGGGAGAGGAGAGCATCTACCGACGCCGAGTGATGGGATAACAAGAGCCACGCGATCCGCGTGGCAGAAGTCCTCCAATTTTTGGATCACACTCGCGAAGCGAGTGACGAACTCTCCGCATTTTTGCCTTACACCCATGAAATCCGTTACTGACATTTTATCAACCTGTTTGGTTGCTGTCCCTGCATCTACTGATACACTTCGTCATGTATTTAATATATCCAATGCCCGACCTAATGTCATTTTGGGCGACTTCTTGGCCCATGAATATTGTCCCTCATGTACTCTTCTTCCAGACCAGGATGTCCTTATTAATTCCAGAATCACTACTTTTAATATTACCCCTGGTGACCTTTGTTTTATGATGACCTGCAATCCTAAAGCCATCTCTGAATGTTTGCGGTTGAAACTCCAAGCCGCTACTACTTTTTCATTTCACCAGCGTTTGTTATGTATGAAAAGACTTCCTAATTCATGTTTTTCAGTGAAGAACAATATGACTTGCAAAAGTTTAGTTGTTGCCACTAGCCATTATCGTTCAATGTTGTTACCGGCTGGATGGCTCTTTTCATGCGGGAATTCATCTTGGCCCTATATTCCTGCGAATATTTCTGGTGGCCCGTGTGCCATCACTAGATTAAGTTTGCTAATGTTTTCTTCACATCCTCCTTCACATTCCCGTATTGTTCGAGATTCCATGTCATTGCATGAAGATTGTGATTCCTCTGTTCATCTTTATTCCAGATCAGAATATCTTGGTTTAGCTTTTTCTATTATTGGTGTTCCTGCATTGGCCGTTTATAATGCCAAAACAATCGGCAAGATGGCCTGCTGGATGGTCAAATCGATCAACCAAACTTCTACTGTTCTGTCCGATTTATTATTAGATTCCCAAGGTGAACGTAGAGCTATTTTGCAGAATCGTGCCGCTATCGATTATTTGTTGCTGAAACACGGGCATGAATGTTCTGAATTTGAAGGTCTGTGCTGTTTTAATTTATCTGATCATTCTAAAGATATCCAATCCCATATTAATAAACTCCACGACTTGACTGCAGAAATTAGAGAACACATAGATCAGGGTTTCTTTGACTGGCTTTTTAATTGGCTCCCTGACATGCATTTTTTACGACAAATTTTGGGAGGGGTTATTATTATTGTCTGCATCCTTATAGCGATTTGCTGTTTTATTCAGTGTATCCCTTCCCTGCTACAATTTTTTAGACTTACGAAGAATCGTAGATCAGTTAGTTTTGTTTCATATTATTCGTCTACTGACGTTAGTTCCATTTAGTTATTGGTAAATAGACTGGAGTCAAGGGGTGTAATGTTATGGCTGTCTTTTTGCCAGCTCTCTGGAGAAGGAGAATGATGGAGAGTGACTCCAGCCTATCACCCTCATAGCATAGGGATTAGGCCGATAGACAGGGGCCCTGTCTTACAGATATAAGGGCATTTTCGTGCCATTTCCCTTAGAGTAAGGCTTATGAATTTAAGTGAGGGGTTAGATATATAAGTATTAGTCATGATTTACTCATTTGCTAACATGCCGATCTGTTTCTCATGGAGCTATGTATATTATGGGCTCCGTAGGCCTTAAGCGAGACAGACTCCATTTTGCTTTCTGCCTGGTAGCTCGAGAAGGCTTTCTAGGTTAAAAGTGATGTTTTACTTTCAAGCTGTTGTTCACTTGGAGAGAACCGGTTCAGGCTGACCCTTATCGAAGGAATGTATTTTTCTCCACTCCGAAGACACAACTTCAGGCCGGCCGGCTGGGAAAGTGTCCTTGGTACGGGGAGGTACAAGAATTTGGTGGGCGGCAGGTTACTGGCCGTGAATTTCCATGAAGGAACGGGCTTTGATATTAGCGAAGGTGTTAGTCTTTCAGTCAGTTAGTCCGTAGGCGGCATCTAGCCGTTAGCATCTCTACCATTATTCATTTTCATGGTGGACAAGTCGCCATCTTTGAAGTCGGAGAAAGATTTAAGACCGAAACTCTCTGAAAATAGACTGAACGAGAAGTGGCGCGGAGCGCACTAATGCAGAGAGAGAGAGAGACGGTAGCTAATTAACAGCAAGGTTCCGAGGTCCTGAGGGAGAGCAGACGAGTTTGAGCCTAGCGGTGCAGACGTGTACTTGTGACGGCTGAGGGTGACTGCAAGACGAGCCAGGACCCAGAGACGAGACAGGAGCCTAGATGACTGCCGAGTCCCGATTTCCCATTAACCAGGTGAAGTCCGACCGATTCTTATAGTGCGTGCACTCTAATCTTTATCTTTTATTCCCTTTGCACGTGTAATGCTGCATAGTAATGTGATTTATGTTTATTGTTAATAAATACCCTAATTCATATAGAATTATTGTGTACCTGGTTCTTGTGTTCAATCTTGGTAAATGATACTTCTAGTTAAGCACTATTTAGACGAACGGATGAGAAATCCCGATCAGACGAATAGTTATTAAATAAGGAGGGAGTAAGTGGACCTTTGATGTCATAAGCACGGAGTACACTATACAATCTGGATCCATATTCAAAGTTATTATTTTAGTTTTATCCTAAGTAGGTTACTGAGACATCATCCCAATAATGTTTCATAGGAATGTGGTCGTCGTTGATATGCGGCGTTAATGAGAACGATAGGAGGGATACTATCGCATAAAGCCACCGGATTGTGGCATAAGACTAATGAGAGCGGTGAGAGGGAGATCACCGTGTAGGTTTCGCAGGATCGCGAACGATTTGGAAAAGGGAGCATTGGGTTCTGCAGGCCCGTGTGTAGACACGCCGGATTGTGTGTCAGATCTGCCCTAGGGTAGAACGGTCTGGGTCGGGGCGACCGCGAGGCCAACTGATGTGAATAAGATATTGTAGAAAATCCATATGTGTATATTGTCATTCCCCATTCTTAGGTGCGACCTGTATATTCATCTTTATATCTACTCAGTGTAAATACGATCTAAGAAGGGAAGGTGAGTACGTTTTGGCTGGGTCACAGGGGCCCCTGGGGGCTGATCCCATCTAAACAGAAAATCCAGCCATTACAGTCCCTCATATCATGCACCGGTTCGAGTTCTTGGAGTGAAGGGCACGAGAACAGTCATATTACCACCACTTCCGGGTCGTAAGGAAAACAGATTTATCTCAATTGACAATGCCAAGACACACAGGGTGGCCGATTCTTCATAGCATGACACCGGCTGTATCCTGTCCTTCCATGGTGAGGCACTCTGTGCTGGCTATTACTTCTGTTGCAGAACCGGAGGTATCCCTCGAGATGCCTGCAATTTCCAGTCCTTTGTTAAGTACTTTTCCTGTTTCTGACATTGATGAGCTGCACTACACCTATCGCCTGATTTGTCAATGCCCGATTTACAGACTCGTTTGGCCACGGAATCAAGATTCTCTTTTGACTCTGTTTCAACACATTCGAAGAAGCCCTCACGTTTAGCAACATATGTCACGTTATTTAAAAAACATTTTTTGATTCCCCCTTGGACATATATTTGGCTGGTGCTTTTTTCAATTTATATTTTTATGTCAATTGGTTTTGTGTTTTATTTTTTCCGTCTGATCGATGGGCACTATGTTAAAGAACGCACAGGAATTCGACACCTTAATGGAACATTGGCCCCACTTTCCTCGTCACACTCAGCGCACAGACTGAAAAGGGAGTTGAATACAGTTAACATCACTGCATGGCCTGTCCTTGATGGGATTGTGTGGGATGCGGTTAGGTTTCAAATTCATGGCCCCACTGAAGTGATTAATGTTCCAAATGTGCTTAGAGTGAATATGGGGGATGTAGTGAAACAAAACATACGTTCTGATGATTGGGATATTAAGGCTGTGGAAGCATTATTCTCTGATTTGAAATATTATGCTGCCTTTGATACTGAAGATTTATACTTAGATTCTATTAATTATGGTGATTTGTTTTGCTTTCAACATTATGGTAATAATTTTTTGCATAAAACAAGTTCCAGGAGGGGTAATGTGAATTACACACAGTGGGAACATTGCCCAGCTCCTTTACAAGGCAGCTCCAGTACATTTCTGGAGAAGTACACTTATTTCACAGACTTTAATCAATCAAACCCTGAGTCGTTTTATTTTAAAATGACACAAAAGTCCATGTCCAAAGTTAGACTTACCGATACAAAATTGCTGTATTCGAAGTCCTTTCTTGACAAGTTAGCTGTAGATGGCTACGAATTATGGAAGGAAAAAATTGACCTTAAATCGGTTTGGGGTACCAAAGATTGGCAGGTACAAGGGACTGAGGCTTTGCATCGTGCATGTCTCATCCCGAATCACATGTTGTTTCTAAATTCTACCATTTCTCAAACAACATGCTTTGGATTGGCTACTTCTAAAAAATTGAATACACCAACTATCCCCGAATTGGAAGAATATTCAGGTTGGGGTAATCACAATGAATTGTCCATTCGAGATTTACAAGCATTGTTGCACAATTCATCCTTTAATGTATCCAGTTTTGCTCCAAAGGGTTGGCTGATGTGGCATAGAAGCTCTGATTCTTGCCAACGTCGTTTTCTGGGCTTGTCTGAGGGATTTACACAAGTCAGACCTGATCCCCGTTTTGAGACTGATCATACTGTTACAACTTACTCAGTGGGCAAATTGTGTCAGAATTGGCTACAACATTCCACGTTAGCTGCTGTTAAACTCCATCTGTCCCAATTGAGTGACAATGTTGATTTGAATGATTTTATAAAAGGCCCGGCTAAGGGTAGAACTAAACGGTGGATTTATGTGATTTACAATGAAATTTGGAAACGTTCACAAATTGAAGCTGCGAAACGGCTAAGAGCTATTAACCAAGCTAATTTGGAGAAAGTTTCTCAAATAGAGGCTGCTAAGCGCCTAAGGGCAATTGACCAAGCAAATTTGGAAAAGGTGCTTGCAGTTGTAGATAACAGTATTAACATGCTTTCTTCCCGAATTTACACGTTGAATAATATTGTTTCTTCTGTTGTTGACATTGTGCATGATGACGTGTCCATATTATACCATGGTCAAAATCAATTGCGTTCTGTAATGCAGTTTGCTTGGACACTACAGACACTGAAGGCGGGCCGCGTGCCCTGGAGTTACATGAACGTGTCCTCCCTATTTGCCCCATTTAATTTGACTGACAAGCAGTGCATGCTTTCCATGCGAGATGCATCATTTTCTATGTTACACATTGAAAAATTAGAATCTTTGCCCTTTTCTGTTGCTGAGGCAGCTGCTGCAACATGGCTTATCCATGGAGTTATTACGTTACCATTTGCTTTGTACAAATTTACTAATTGTATGAGATATATTGCAATAGGGCGATATGAACCACTAGGCAGTGCTTTTCTCCATGAGGCATGGTCTTTACCTTACACTTACAGATGTCTGATGGATGGAAAGGAAGTGAATCTGAATGGTGAAGAATGCACACAGTCGCCTGACCGTTCACTGCTATGCAGACACATCCAGCTGCATGGTTCTTGTAATCAGGACCGGCCTAATTTAGCCTGTGTTTTAAAAGGCACGCCAGTTCCAGCAATAATTCCCACATTTACGTTATTGACAAACGGTAGCTATTTACTTTTGAATAACGAAGAGTGTTGTGGGTTAATGGTCGGTATCGCTTATGTGGTTACTGTATCAGAACGTGTGGTGTGTTGCAAGAACATGCTATATCCACCCACGCATGGGAATTCAGATGTTTCCATCTGGCCACGCATCCCAACCTTGAAAGCGGAGTTCAATGGTTTGAGCAGAATAAGGGCTCTTTTGTCTCAAAAGGAAGTGGCCCTGAGCTCGGCCCGTGAAACTTATGTCCTTCACATAGCTAACACAAGCACAGAGGTGCAGGCACTTTTAAATACTGACTTGCCGTTTCATTTCTGCGAATTAGTTCATCAAATCTTTAATGCCTCCTCCACGTCTGGCTTAGGTCATTTTTTAAATTGGTTAGCAGTGGTCTTGTGACTACATTTGAAAAGATTTTTGGTGTCATCCCCGCTTTCTTCCATTCTATAGTTTCAAGTCTGTTTGGCGGATTCCCTGTTTTGCTGGCTTTAGCTGCAGGCGTTTTGATATTGTTCTGCTTCCTAAAACATGGATGCCCATCCTGCGCAAGAAGCCGCTCAGTTCCTTCTGACACTGTTTCGTAACCGGATGCTTGATTACTATGGCACCCTGCCGCTTGCGACTTTAAGCACGGCATTTGGATTATCGTTTCGATTTTCCTATTTCACATGTGTCCAGCCTGTGTTTCATTGCCTGAGCTGCGATTTTGACTGGGCCATTGATTTGTGTCTCTGCTTGCCGTTATCTCCTGGAGTCGATTTTAATCACCTGATGGGCCCCATAGTTGCTCACGAGTTGGTTTGTTCTGGCGAAAGGATTATGGCCTTGGCAGCGATGCATGGACTAATGGGTCAGTGGGACATACCCGCAGCGGCGCATGAGTTTCTGGCACATAGCGTTCTTGAGAACCCACTGAGTTGTCCTCTGATGCTGCTAGAGGGTCCGGTGCTGAAGGAGCACGTATGTTCTTTCCCATTGCTTAACTGGATGGCTGAACTGTTTTCGGATGATGACAGTGATTTCATGTTTGAAGCTGTCGCTACCTATTTTGCATATTCTATCCACCCATGAGTGGCTTTGGAGACTTTCATTATATTGGCACGTGACTTTTGAGTAATTCTGAATGGTGCCTTTTTCTTATGAACTTTCAATATGATCTAGGCCTATGATTTTATGTCGGCCTCAAGTTCAAGACTTATATTACATTTTTGTTTGGCCACTATAGGCATTCATACATATTTTTATATACATTTTTAGCTTGGCTCAATATTGTTGAACTCTGCTTTCATGTTATGCCTTTATTTTAGTACTGGCTTATATTTTTTTGACCGTCCTCGGATCATTGGGGGGGTGTCATATAGATGCTGCTTTTCTATATATTGTGTTAAGTTAGCATGAGTTTATTAAATTTATTTATTTATTATTTATTAGAGAGTTTTGTATAGCGCGAACAAGACCCGTGGGTATCAGAGCGCTTCACATAAAGAGCAGATTAAGGATTAATACATACAGTCACAAAGATCAAAAAACACAAATATGAGGTAGATGCTTCTAGGGCTTTGGGCGGTGTGTATTGATATATAACCCTCCGATATACCATTATGCATTAAGAGGTTGGTTAGGCACACTTATAACATAATCTATCTACACAAACCTGTATGGGGTAGAAAATTATACCTATGAAAGATAAATGTATAGAGGCTGATTTAAATCATAATCTAACTACGAAAACATGTCTGAGGTAGAAAATTATAAGGCTTTAACAAGTGAGATAAATATGAAAGATAAATGTATCGAGGCTAACTTATATCATAGTCCGTCTACATGAACATGTATGAGGTAGAAAATTAAATGGCTATAGGATGTGAGGTAGTATCTAGGTTCACATTGTCATGAGGTAGCCTTTAGTGTATAGCTTAGTTCCAGTAGTGACGCCAACCTCAATAGTACCACCCGTCTCATATCGTTGAATATCTTACAGCTTCTTCCCGTTGAAGCTTCCCTTCTGGAGGCGTGAGTGTTCTGAGGTAGAGCTGCACTTGATCGTAACCATGTTCATTAAACCTGTGTAAGGTATTTACTCATCAAGAAGCTCTTCACTTCCCGCTTAAATGTTATAGTCTTCTGAATCTTCCTAATGCTTGGTGGGAGTGAGTTCCATATTCTGGGGGCGGCTCCTGAGAACGCTCTGTCATAAGTTTTTTTCTTTCTAAAAATGGCTGCCCGCAGCAGCAACTCCTTGGCGCTCCTAGCTGGTCTGTTCCCTCCCGATAGCTCAATTTTCTTGGCTAGGTAACTTGGCGTGTTGTAGTGAAGCGCGTTATGGGTAATACATGCTATCTTTAGTTGAATTCTGGCTTCAAAGGGTAGCCAGTTAAGTGCTTTTAGGTGAGGGGATATATGATCAAATTTTCTCGATCCCGTGATGAGTCTTGTCGCTGCATTGAGGCAAGCTTTTAGAGGCGCTGTGGACGTTTTTGGTAAGCCAGCTAATGTGGTGCAGCCATATTCAATCCTGGATATAACTAGGGATTGTATTGCAAGTTTAAGATCCGCCTCTGAGATGAAGGGTTTCACTTTTCTTAAGTAGTTCAGGTGGAATCGAGCACTTTTAGCCATTGAGTTAATGTGCGCTTTCATGTCAAGGTTTTCGTCTAAAGTGATTCCTAGCGATTTAGCTGAGTTGTTTAGGGTTGGGGTGCAGTTTAGCGCCGTCACCAGCTTAGTCCATTCCTTTATTTCTGCCTGGCTCCTTGTTGGTGAGATTAGTAGGAACTCTGGTTTTTGGGTGTTTAGCTTTAGATGATTGGAAGTTAACCATTGCATCGCCTTTTTTAGCGTCTCATTCATTAGCTCAATGTCTTCAAGGGAGGCGATCTTTATATATATCTGTGTGTCATCCGCGTACATGTGATAGGACATATGTGAGTTTCGGAGAATTTCTGTAAGAGGTTCGACATACAAGTTAAACAGGTCAGGGGATAATGTTGATCCTTGTGGAACTCCGATTGAATTAGGGCATATAGATGAAATTGATTGGTTAACCAGGAATCGTTGTGTTCTGTTCTGTAGGAAAGACTTGAACCATTTCAGCACATTTCCAGTGAGTCCCATCCTGTCCTGTAACCTTATCAGTAATTCTTCGTGGTTTACAGTGTCGAATGCCGATGACAGGTCCAGGAGCATCAGTAAGCAGGCTTTGTTTTGGTCCAGAGCCTGTAACGCATCATCAACAATATGGAGGATAGCTGTTTCCGTGCTATGCCCGGATCTGAAACCTGATTGGCATTCATCTAGAAGGGAGAACTTAGTGATGTGTTGGCTCAATTGGTACTGTACACATTTTTCAATTAGCTTGGCCAATATAGGGATGTTGGTCACTGGGCGAAAGTTATTCGGATCTATTGCATCCGCTGTAGGTTTCTTGATTATGGGAACAACTTGTCCTGATTTTAGACAGTCGGGGAGGATCCCTTGAGATAAGGAAGCGTTTATTATTTTGGTCCAGATTGGAACTACGATATGGCTGATTTCTCTTAAGCACTTCGCAGGTAGGGGGTCGTGATAGTGGTTGTTCGGCTTGAGTTCCGAGAGCGTTCTTGCGACCTTGTCCTGGTCGTATAATTCGAATGTGTCCCAGTATGCCTTGTTTTTTGTCTTGCTACACCCTGTTGTCGAGTCAGACTCGTTCGTGGCCAAAGGTTGGATGGGAAGGTTAGCCGCTGCGCTTGTGAGCTCCACTTCCAACGATTTGGCCTTCTCCGTGAAAAATGTTGAGAATTCCTCGCAACTTATCGGAGTTTTTGAGTTTTCATGAATGGTTTTGGCTAGTTTATTTGACTGTTGCTTTAGGATTTCGAAGAGTTTCCGCGGTCTGTTTTTGGCATTGTCCAGTTCAGATCTTATATATTCCTTTTTGGAATTGATGATCTTTTTGTTATATTCCTTTCTGATTTTTCTGAGGGCTATCAACTCCGGTGAAGACATATTTTCCTTTGGCTTCAGTTTGCACACGACACATAATTGTTATTGTAGCTTTCAACCTAGACGAAAGATGTGATTTATTTGAGAATAATATGTTATTGCTCTGATATCTGTCGTGCTTGGTACACTGTCTGAACAGTGGGTGCTGAACGCTCTAAGAATAACCTAACACAAGGTTGCTGGGAGCTCTGATCGTCACACCACTAGACATAACACAAATACAGTTGCTGCCAACATTGGGCTCTAAGCGGGTTTAAGATAGAGTTACTGGGAATGCAAAAACACACTTGATGGTGCTTCGCATGCAGAGAACTGGTAGCTGATGATGTGATCTTCTCCTACTGACATTTAGAGGTATGGGCCCACCCTGCTAAAAACCCAAATGAGACCTTCTTAGATATAATATAGTATGCTAAATAGGGTGCGCAAAATATAGGTGATACAGATTTCTATAGATTTTGCAATATAATATGCTATCACCGTTTGCTTACTATGGATTAGTGACTATGCTGATAACTCTGATTTTTATAATATGTATTCTGGTATTATATAAGATACTGCGTTTGAGAACCTTGCATTGAATAATAAATATTTCAAAATTGCACGTGTCTTCTTTTACTCCCCGTTCTGGTTTGAAATGATTATAGAGCGAAAGAGTGTTCATGTGTTCCACGATACCTGAGGTAACCCAAGTTCATGTTCTGGTTTGTCTAAGTCATTGGTCAGCTTGTTATGACCAATGAGACACTGTAGCTAGTTCGGTAAGGGGATTTTGGATACTAAGGTGAGTTTTGGGTCACCCTAATTCACTAAGGTTCTAGATCTCTATGCACAGTTCTGTGGGAGAACGGAAACCCTGCTACAGTTTCATAGGCCTGTCCCAGATAAGAAATGCTATCAAAATGAAATCCTACAAAACAATATATTACTGGCCGGCAGCAATTCATACCCGGACAACGTCGGTACGGGCTGCTAGTAAACATATATATTAGTCAGCAGATAGAATACCATAAAGCCACTTGAAAAATAAAACCACAATAGAACGCATATACAAGTCCAAAACTGGATAGAGAACTGCTTGCTTGAAATGTAAACAAACGTGACAGGTTAACCACATCGCTGCGGCGGAAGTGGGCGGGGCAGCCGCTCGGCGGCCGCATGCTGATGCCGGAACCGCTCCTTCATCAGCCGCGGTTGGGCTGTGCTTATGACGGAGCGGTTCCGTCATGGCCCCGCCCGCTCAATGGAACGCTCAGCGCAGGCGCAGAATTCGCGCCGCGCATGAGCGGGGGCAGGCCATTACGGAACCGCTCCGTCATCAGCACAGCGCACCCGCAGCTGATGACGGAGCGGTTCCGTCATCAGCACGGAAAGGGTTAATAAACAGCTGATCCACTGTAAACATTTAGGGGAGAAATTTCCTCATATAAAACGATTTTGCCTCCTTTTTGAATTTTGCTATGGATGAAATTCTTCTAATGTTAGGGGGGAGGGTGTTCAAAATTCTCGGTGCTTCCCCTGAGAACGCTCGGTCATAAGTTATTTTCTTACAGAAACGAGCCGGTTTCAGTAGTAGATCCGCTTTGCTCCTGGAGGACCGGGTCCCTCCCAAAAGCGTGAGTTTCTGAGCAAGGTAGATTGGAGAATTGTTGTGTAATGCTTTATGAGTGATGCATGCCAGCTTGAAATTAATTCTTGCTTCGAAGGGTAGCCAGTTGAGGGCTTTCAAGTGCGGGGAGATATGGTCACATTTTTTGAAACCCGTTATAAGTCTTGTGGCTGCATTAAGGCATGCTTTCAATGGGACTGTTGAGATCTTCGGGAGCCCTGCCAGGGTAGTGCAACCATATTCGATCCTTGAAATGACCAGTGTCTGAACTGCTGTTTTGAGGTCTGCTTTATCTCGGAAGGGTATTAGTTTACGCAAGTAGCTTAAGTGGAACCTGGCGTTTTTTGCCATTGTGTTGATGTGTGCTGACATGTTCAGGTTTTTGTCCAGAATGATACCCAGTGATTTAGTTGAGTCGACAATCTTCAGAGTGCACTTTAGAGCAGTGATAAGGTTGGACCATTCTGCAATCATACTTTTGCTTTTTTGGGGTGTAATCAGTAATAATTCCGTTTTCTGAGGATTTAGCTTCAGGTGGTTCTTGGTTAGCCATAGTAGGGTTCTTGTTAGCGCTAAGTTCATTGTCTTTATATCATCGGACGAAGCGACCTTGATATACAATTGAGTGTCATCAGCATACATGTGGAAAGCAATGTTAGCTTTTTGTACTATTTCCCTTAGAGATCTACGTATAGATTGAAAAGTGCCGGAGATAGCATAGAGCCTTGTGGAACTCCTATAGTATTATTGGTTGCGTTTGAAAGGGTTTGGTTGAAGATAACTTTTTGCGATCTATTCTCAAGAAAGGAGCTAAACCAGGTTAGAACAGTACCCTCAATTCCCATTCTGTTTTTCAATCGATCACGTATTTTGGCATGGTTCCCCGTGTCAAACGAAGCCGACAGGTCCAACAAGATTAAGAGGAAGTTTCATTCTGGTCAAGAGCCAGTAAAGCGTCATCTACTATGTGCGGAATTGCAGTTTCAGTAGTGTAGTGTTGACGGAAACCGGATTGGCAATCGTTTAACAGCTTGAAATCAGAGATGTGTAGACTTAGTTGTTGTTGGACACATTTTTCCAGAATTTTGGCCAACATGGGAATATTAGTTACAGGTCTGAAATTGTTCGGATCTGAGGGGTTCTCTGTCGGTTTTTTAAGGCGAGGAATTACTTGCCCTGTTTTTAAGCAGGCCGGTATTTGGCCTTGGGATAGTGACGCATTGATGACCTTAGTCCAAGACGGGTTTAGCAGGTGGTTTATGGATGACCAGCACTTTGCCGGTAAGGGATCGTTGTAGTGATTGTTAGGTTTAGTGGTTGACATGATCTTCGAAATGTCTAATTCACTGACCGGTATAAAATCTGACCATCGGGCATTGTTTGTAGGTTTGTCAGATTCTTGTTCATCCTTAACTTCATCCCCCAAACCCTTCTCAATGTCAATGTCTTCAGCTGCTTTTTTGAGTTCCTCCTCCAATGTGATAGCTTTGTCTGTAAAGAAGACTGAGAAGTCTTCGCTATTTAAGCTTGTTTTGGACATGACTGGAGCCACTTTGGCAGATTTATTTGATTGATCTTTAAGTAGATCGAATAATTTCCTATTCACTGCATTATCCAATTCTTTCCTGAAGAATTATTTTTTTGTTTTAATAATGCTTTTGTTATACGCTTTCCTGGATTGTCTCAGTAGTATTAGATGAGGTGAAGAATGGTGTTGTCGCCATTTACGTTCTGATAATCTCAGTGCCCTTCTTTCTTCATTAAGGGCACCATTGAACCACAGATTTTTGTCTTTGTCCAAGACCCTTTTCAGTTTTAGCGGGGCTAAGTCCTCAATAATGCTGGACATTGATTTGTTACAGTGCAGCGTGAGGTCATTGACGTCAACCATGTCAATGTCAATGTCAGAAGTTCTTATATAGCGCAGCTTGTCACCGTGAGGTCTCAAGGCGCTTGCAGCATAAGAAACCAGAAAGAGAGATGACAGAAGAGAAGAGGGGCTTACACAACACAGGGGGTCCTACTTGGGAAAAGCCAGGTTTTCAGTGCTTTACGGAATTTCTGGTGCTCCACAATGGAAAGAAGGTGAGAGGGCAGTTTATACCATGCTCTTGGGTGGCTGCAAATCTGTTACGCAGCGTGCTGCTATGCTTTCCATATTAATTCCTCTAGTGTCCTTGGTCCATTATTTGGGTTTGATAGCTTGTGAAGATGGTATTGTTTTTCTGAGGGGAATTTGGAATGTAATTATGTGGTGATCCGACCAATCACAGGGTGTGATTACAATGTTCTCGATTGATTTCTCTTTAGCTACGATCCAATCTAAGGTGGAACCTTCGGTGTGGGTAGGGAGATGACATCCTTGGACTAAAGTTTGCTCGTCCAGGAAGGTTTTCAACTGGGTGATTTGATTATCATCCTGATCCTCCCAATTCATGTTGAGATCTCCTAAGAAAATATAATTTGATTGCAGATTAGAGTTAGTAGTAATGATTTCTATCATCTGGCCAATGAATTTGGTCTTAGTGCCCGGGGGGTGGTAGAGTGCATGGAGTTTACAGTTCTGGTTATCTGATGATCATAAGGACATGCCTAGATATTCACAAGACTCTAAAGGATCAGCCTGTATTTTTGTGATGGAAATATCAGATCTATGTATACAGGCGATTCCTCCACCCTTTCCGATATTTCTATCCTGCCTCAGAATCTGGTAATTTGGAGGGACTAATAGGTCTAAGCAAGGCGACGAAGAGTCAGAAAGCCAAGTTTCAGTTAGAATGGTTATCTCACTGTCCCGGTCCCTACCATCTATGTGGGTCGAAACACCATTTTACCATCAATAGTATCAGGCAACAAAAGATTAACAGATACACACAGACACATATTCATATGGCGAAAGCACAAATGCAAAAGGTGGCATGCACACAGACTATCAGACATAGCAGTAGGAATATATATAGACAAAAAGACACTAGGCTAATAGCTAGGGATTTACAGGCAGCTTCACAGTACTAAGTTCACAGTCAGCAGTACACAGAGTACACAGAGTTTGGCACTCCATGGGGGTACAACAGTCACACTGTGTACCCCTTTGCCCTCTTTAAGTCAGTATGTGCTGCTGACTGACAACTTAAGCACAGTCTCAATGCAACAGAACTCTGGCACAGAGCTACCATGTGGGGCTGTGTGCGTGCCCTTCAGTGATAGTGCACAGTGGTGAGTGCTGTGCTTTCTTAATTCACAGTGATGTAGAAGTGTTCTGTCCTTGATAATACACAGTGATTCAGTTTACTGTTACCCTCTAATAATGCAGTAAGGAAGTGTGGCCTTCCACTCTGACAATGCACAGTGATGCATTCTGATTCTACTGCTTCTGCAGACACGCATTGCCTACACTTTGCAGTCTAGAAAACCCTTCTTTAGACATCTATACTTGTAACAGAAATCAAGGTTATAACTTGGCCTCTAGATTGTAATCAGGAGATTGGTCCAGAGAAGTGTGTGATACAAAGTGTATAGCACATACCTCTGGGGCCGCCATCTTGAAACTTTCCATAACTGTTTGTTTGCCCTGAATAACAACAATGATGGTTAACATCATATTACAAAGCATGTGTTAGCCGGTAATTAAATAATGTTAATCATGTTACATATGTTTGTTTTTAGTGAAACATGGATTGAAAGGCAGAAGATGGTACAACAAAAAGTCAACCAAGTTTGCAAATGTGATATGGACAGAAGTGACCCATTGTTTCCAACTGTCCTGCCCCAGGCTGACTGTCTGCTCCTGGTGTTCTCTTTGGAGCTCTTCGCCACAGACAAGAAGACCTACTGCGATGCTTTGAAAAATCTGTCTTCACTGCTGAAATGTGGAGGACACCTCATACTGATGTCAAGCCTCGAGGCAACGTTTTTCATGGTGGGCGATGTGAAGTTTCCTTATCTCTTCACCAATGAGGAGTTTCTGAGGACCGCCCTCACGGATGCTGGTTACGTCATAGAGGAGCATCACATTAGTAATCGGAAAGTGCAATGTTTGTATGATGTCACAGATTATACTGGTGTGATCATTGTAAAAGCACGCAAAGAAAGAGATATTTAGTCTTCAAGTACATAAAGGCGGTATCAGAGCCACTGGTAACACAGAGGTGAACTGTTTCCTGCATCAAATTTCCTCCATTGTCTTTTTTCAATTTGCTTTAAAGTAGTTATTTAATACTGGCAAAGGCTAAAAATGTTTTATAAGCAGGACACATAATGTTAAGTTACAATAAAGTATACAAACATTACTCAGGTGTCTGGACATAAATCCACTCAACAACCCTTGACGTGCTTCAATCTCATGCTCCACCTTTTTTCCTAAAACACTCTTCACAAGTTGTGTGATCTTTTAAAGAATTAATGTCAAGATCTGACTTCTCGCCCTCCAGAGCGCAGACCACCAAAGCGCAGTGAGCTCATGATCCCTATTTGAGGAGCTGCACACATCAGTTTCCCCTATGGATGGTGTTCACACAGTCTATACAGGGAGAGAAGCTTCCCTTCTTATCAAAAGTGACTGAGTGAACATCACATAGTTAGAGATGTGTCTTCTCATTCTGTACAGACCTTGAATATTTTGTCAAGAGTTCTTGGCACAGTAGCCCAGATTCTTGGCAACTGGTGGCCTTTGGAAGAGGTTGGGCATACATATCTAAGATGAACTATAGTGAGTGAAGCAAGTTCCCCCATTGGTGTTTGTGGCTGGGTTCTTTCCTGAGAATTTTCTGAAAATGTTGGGCCAGATAGTGCAATTTAGTCCACAATTGTCATGTAAATTTGGTGAAAAGTCATATGTTGATAAGGTGGACTCGTGAAAGAGCACAGCACTTCTGTGGGTGATCCTATCAGGAGATTATGGGGTTCTCCCACTGCAGAAACGTTTGACAAAATGGTCTCAAGTATGCATTTTCCAGCACAATGTCCATAAAAAAAGCCAAATTTAAGATGCACATGTGAGAAGTTGGCCTGGAATATGCTGTCCACTATTCTAGTGGGCACCTTGCACCAGTCCAAACGACCCTTATTGATGTTAGGTTGTAAAGTCAACCTTATAGACAAGCTATCCTAGTGGTAGCTGTGGAGAGCAGCCTTCAAGCTAAGACAGAGAGGCGAGATAAGCAAGTTGTTTTACCAATTATAATTGAATGACCAAATGAAAGCACACCACACAAGGTATATATCATATATATATGTATTTAATCTAAACACAACCCCTCTGGTCTCTTTATGAGGTCAGAGGTAAAAGTACAATACAAGGAACTTAATTAGCATACGATAAGTTGCACAGTATACGTTATGCCCTAGGGGTCTCACAAACCATATACTAAAATAGTGGTATAAGAACCACGTGAGAGTTAGAAAGCAGGCCTAGGGCCTGTAGAACCACTGGGGCTACTCTAAACAACCAAGTGTTAGGAAGAAGGAGGCCCACAGGAGATGCAAGCAGTGTCTAAACACAGCTGCGGATCACCATTGACTTTCTATGGAGATTTTAAAGATTTAGGGCACCCAGAGGTGAACTACGATGGAACCCTTTTAGACTTAGACACTTAGAGGGTCAATACCAACGGGAGCACCGGAGTACTTGAGTTACCTCACCCACGGAAGCCGGGTGCATAGGTGTCTTTGGTGTCTGGTTTCGTCGTTGATTCCAATGGAGAGCTGCGAAGAAATGCTGAAGGCGACAGAGGAAAAGTGTCCGGATGGGTCCAAGGGTGGATCGGAGATGGGAAGAACCTGAAAGCAGAAGGGACAGAGTCTAGGTCACTAGCCAGTGAACAGGATGGCGAGGAGAAGATGCCAGCCGATGTCACGTGATTTCAGGTGAAAGAGGGAAAGCTTGACTCTTCAGCCACGAGGACCATGAGGTGTTGACGACAACCAGGAGCTGGATTCGAGCTGTCCTGTGAAGAATCTCGAGTGCTGCAGCATCGGAATCCACATTGGACCCAACAATCCTTGGCAACAGCAATCTACGCAAGATTACAAGATTGGCTTTGGTTCAGACCAGCTACGACTGAGGGACTCCTCCTTTGGAAGAGTGGGGGCATGTCTCGAGCAACCAGGAAAGCTCAAGAAATCAAAGAGTCAAAGGGTCCTCGAGCGGAAATACACAAAGCTGGCCCACTGGACACTTGTGGAGTGTAGGCCTCTGAGCTTCAGTGCAAAAGGTGTTCGGGCTGGAGCTTCAAATACCCCAATGCACAACTTCGGGAGACTTCGGGAAGTAGGTGCAGTTGCAAAAATGCAGGATGTCCAGGGGCTGTGGTCCCACGTCTCTGCTGTCAGCTACAGGTCTCAGCTTTGCTGGGAGCGCAGATCAGCGTCAGAGATGTCTGGAAGTCCGTGTCCTGTTTTGCAGATTCTTCGGGATCCAGCAGGAGCCTCAAAAATGCAGAGCAGCAAAGATGCTTTTATTGCCTGTTCGAACAGGGTGGTCACTCCTTGACCACAAGGGAGATTTCTTCCATCTTCCTGTCGATATGGAATGTCGAAGGTCCAAGATATATGTTGCAGAGTTTCGTCCAGGGTAATCTAAATCCCTAGGGACTGGGATCCTATTCTTAAATCAAGTTTAGGGGTTGGACTAACTCTAGGGTCCCGCCTATGGGAGGACCTGGGGAGGGGGGGTTACACCCCTTCCCCTTTGTCCAGTTTCGTGCCAGAGCTGGGGCTGAGTGCCCCAGCAACTGTTTTGAACTGGGAAATGCATGGAGCACCTTGTGTGCCCCAGGCAGTGTCTGAAACGCACTCACTGAATGCAACCCACCCTGTCCAAATACACTAAACCCTGTCTGGGGAGGTGCCAGCACCTCCCTGGACAGGAAACCTATTGTCCAGGCCTCCCCTGCCGGAGTATCATCCAGCAGCAGAGGGCAGACTCGTGTCTGTGGCAGCAGCATCCATTTTGTGATGCTGGGGTTCTATTTAACTTTAACTGGGTTTACCAGTAACTACATGCCTTCTCCCTCTAGAAGGATGGAATGAATGCTACCCCCGCCACCAGAACTGGCGGGGGGGGGGGGGTAGTACTCCAAAGTGTTTGACACCTAACACAACATGTTTTGATAAAGCCAAACCAAAGTTAGCATTGATTATAATACATTTAAGAGTATATGGTATGTTTATATCATGGAACAGCTATAAGGAGATGGTTCCAAAAGCTGCAGAGGGGCTCAGCTCATGCTAGGGCACCCTCTCACACAAACCCAAGCACTCTGCCTCCAGGATTGTCAAGGCTTGCCATATGAGTGACTTATAGGTTACTATGTGTCTATATATATATACTAGCAGCCCGTCCCGACGTTGTCCGAGTATGAATTGCTGCCGGCCATTAGTATATTGTTTTGTAGGATTTCGTTTTGATAGCATTTCTTATCTGTGACAGGCCTGTGAAACGCTCCGATTCACAGTGCACTGCTGATGCACTTAAGAGTGCGCGTTCAGTAGTGTGTGAACTCGAGTTTCCCTACTTTATTTTTCCTTGCAATATTATATAGCGCGAACTCGACAACATGGCGTGACCACAATTTACATTACAAAAGAACACATTCATTTGTGGTAGGCACGGGGAGACAAAGCGATTTGCCTGGAATCACAGGATGTTGAGCTGATGCCGAGATTCGAACGTAGCTCCCCAGCTCTAAAGTTCGCAATTCTAGAACTTGTGGCGGGAGGTGTGTCTAAAAGTGTATGTCGGTGCTGGCCATCAATGAGAGAGACCTGTGCATTTTTCAAATGGGTGGTGAAAAAATATGAGTATGTTGCTGGAGATGTGGGCCGCCGTGCCACCAATGTACTTACCGGGGGAGGGTAAACACTCATTATTCCGCAACTTTCTTTCCGCGTACCATCACTCCGCATACTTTCATTACGAAAGTACCATGACTCCGCAATGCCATTATAATGCATGGCATTACATTTTATATGCTTTCACCACGCATACATTTATAACGAAATTCGTTGTAAATGCATGAATGGTAAAAGCATGTTTTTTTAAAATGTTTGGATAAGGTAAGTATGGGTATAGGGGTATGTGTTTTGGGGTACTGAGGTATATGTTTTGGGGTGTTTGGGTATTTTCAGGGTTCAGATATAGTTTTGGGTTATGGGGTACAGAGGTAGTTTTGGGGTTTAGGGATAGGTATGGGTTTTGGGGTACAGGGGTATTTTTAGGGTTCAGGGCTAGGTTTGAGTTTTGGGGTAAAGGGGTATTTTTAGGGTTCAGGGGTAGATTGGGTTTTGGGGTACAGGGGTATTTTAAGGGTTCAGGGCTAGGTTTGGGTTTTGGGGTACAGGGGTATTTTTAGGGTTCAGGGCTAGGTTTGGGTTTTGGGGTACGGGGGTATTTTAGGGTTCAGGGTAGGTTTGGGTTTTGGGGTGCAGGGGTATTTATAGGGTTAAGATGGGTTAGTGTTTAAGGGTGTTAGGGTATTTTAAGGAGTAAGGGTGGGTTATGATTATGGGGTGCAGGGGTATCTAAAGGAAGCAGGGTGGGATTAGCACACAATATGAGACATGGCATGAAGGGCGGAACGTACCACACGCCCCCAGCATTTGTCACGCCCCAGCACACACCCACAGCACAACGCAGACACGCCCACAAGGGACTACTTTGCTGGCACGGTTCTTTTACCTTTTAAATGTATATGGTGGGCGTCTGCATAGCCTATGTCCTTCTGCTGCAACTGCCCTTTCCAACGCTGTATTGAGTGTTGTGATTGGTACTGTGGTTCCTGAGATTACCCGCCTCAAAGGTTTGGGCTCTCTCTTTATTATATTAGTATGGATACATAGATTTAGGTATACTAAATCTAAGTAAGGGGTGATTACGCCACCTTACCCAGGCTGCAATTGCAGACCTGTGGTGTCAGTTTTGATGGCTAACCAGGGGTGGCATAATACATGCTGCAGCCCCTGGTAGGCCTTGCGTGCACCTATGCCCTGGGTGACCCAGTATCCAATCTGGTATGTACCTAAAGTACATGGTATCAATTTAGAGAGAGAACAGCTGGGCTGTGGGTCTGATTAGCAGGCCCACAGCCACACTAAAGTAAAAAAACAGAAAATCACAGCAAAAACTGGGGGTGACCACAGGAAGCAGACCCTACTCGCCTACAGCACATTTCTTTCATTTTTTTATTTAGGTATGGGTTAACCAAGACTTTTTGACTTTATTCAAATTATATATATCATATACTTACTTAAAGGGACTTTCATCCACCTCTCTTCATCCATTGGTCTGTTGTTGTGTCATTCATAATTGGCTTCTACTCACTGCAGCATAGGACAAGTAGCAATGGTTCAGTCCACTTCAGGGACTTGTTAACTTCACATGACTATATTTGGCTCTTTCTCAGTGGGCACATCCACACACAAAGTGGTTACCTTCGGTGCCAGTGTTTCTATTTTCACTTTATTATTATTACTTTAGTGTTGCATTTGTTTGTGGAGTCTGATGTTATAGCAGGATCTTATCTACCAGATGACAGCACAGATCACATTCCAGTTTTATCCATTCCTAACTTCTTCCAATGCTTTTACGAATTCCTTTCGAAGCGTATTTTGATTATCGGACTGCTGACAAACCAAAAGCTTCCTTTTTATACATGTGAATTCCTAAGTGGAATCCTTCTATCCTTTTTTCTTTAGTCCTTTCTTGCATTCTTTCCTTTTTTCTGTCCTTCTTTCCTGCATTATTTAAATCTTTCCAGCTTTCTTTCTTTCCTTCCTACCTTCCTTGTTCTGCATTTTTCTTTTTTCCTTTTTTTCCTTTCTTCCTTCCGTCTTTCCATCTTTCTGTCCTTTTGTTCATTCTTTCTTGTTTCCTACAATCTTTCATTCTTTATTTTTAAGAGTGGCATTTTCAGAATTGTGACTTAAAACCCAAATTTACCATTAAAGAGGATTTTAAAATACAATTAATTTGAGTCCAAAGATAAAATTCCTAACTCCTCCTAATCAAAAGTAAACACTTATGAAATATAACAAGGTAACCCAATGTTATCCTAAGGGCGAGGTAGGCCTTTCAGCAGTGGAAAGGAAACTTCTGACGTTTTCACTACGAGGACATGTAAAACTTCAAAACACATGTCCCACTTGTTAAACACATTGCACCCTATCAGGCTATTTAGGGCCTACCTCAGGTGTGATGCTTAAATATAAAATATTGTGAGAAATTGGGTTGTTGTTTGACTGGGGGGAGCCCTGGTCATTCAACAGCCACAGTCCCTTGCAGGATGAACCACAAAAAGTAACTAAATTAACCGGTTCTTATCCCTGGGTACCATGGCACAAAAAGCAGTCAAGCCTAACTTAGAGGCAATGTGTAAAGTATTTATGCAGCACAAAAGCAGCAATAAAGTGAAACCACTACGCAATAAAAAACTCCAAACCAATTTGAAAAACAGAGTAAATTATAATAAATTATTTGACACCAAAACCATCAAAATCTAATTAATAGAACTGAGTTATGAATTTTTAAAGTTTTGGTTCAAAATTGCACTTAAAAGCAAAAAGCGTCAACCATTGACATCTGGTTACAGTAGACTGGGTCGAAGTCAAAAGTTAAGGCCGACTCCAATGGAGCACAGTTGAGATGCCTGAGGTGGATTGGGCCCAGCCAACGCTTACCTTCGGATGTAGCAATATTTTGAAGAAAAGGCCTCTGAGAAGGTAGAATTTGAGCAGTGTAAGGCTGTAGGAGTGTCCAAAGAGGGATCGTCATCATCAGATAGCTGTGCGGCGAAGCCGTGGTGAAGATTTTTATCTTGATGGAAGTCAAAAATCTCCATTGGGATGAAGCAGAGGTTGTAGCCAAAGACAGTTGCACGAGGTCGGATACCCCTTTCTTGGAGGAATGCTGAAATGGATTTGCTGCTGCGGATTACGACGTAGCAGGAGAACGTAGCAGGAGAAACAGCAAATAGATAGGCGAGCAGGTTGGTCCCAGTCTCCTCCTGGTTCTCAGAGCACTTTTTGGCCAAATGTTTTCGCAGTTCTCAGTTTTGGAACTGGGCCATCTGCGCAGCTTTAGCACCACAACCAAGGGTCCAAGAGTAAATGAACACCTCTTGGGGGTTCAGGACTTACTCCAGTAGGGTCCAGGTACGGTTTCAAGATTGTGGAGCCTGTTAAGTCCCTGTGTCTCTGAATAAGAAGCCAGCATGCCTGCCCTTGGAGTCTTTGCTGGAGGTCCTGGTTCAGCTGAAGATGCGGGGCTCAACAGTAGGGCAGGCCTCTGAGGGTTCAAGGCAGGCCCCAGGCAGCAAAGCAGTCCTTGTATATGCAGCAGCCGACTGGTAGAGTCCACAGGCCTTTACTGCGGCAGGCAATCCTTTGAGAGTCCTTCCACAGGTCGAGCAGTGAACTGAAGAGCGGGTCTGAGAGCCCTATTCTTATATCTTGGTTCCCTGCTCCTAGAAGGTGAGAGAAGTTTGTGGAAAGGTCCTTTGAAGATCTAGGAGTTTCCAGCCTCCCCTGGCTCCAAGCCGGCTGCACTGACAATAGAGGGTCATCACACCTATCATGCGAGGAGCCGGGGCTCAGCCTATTCTGGTGCACTTGGGGCTGTGCTCAGCTCCTCCCCCATTGAACCAGTTGATGGTCCATTCAGTCTCTGCTAATGTCTCTATTGCGTGACTGTCTGGGGTGAATTCACTCAGTCCCAACTGTCAGTTACACCCATTCATGTGACCCAGGACAGGCTCCAGGCACAGAGGGATGAGAGCAGGAAAATGCAAACTTTCTAAAAGTGGCATTTTCAAACTTGTGATGATAAATTCTACATTACCATCAAGTAAGTAAAGAATTTGTAATGCCCGTGAATGCAGAGGCATCTTGATGCTAACATCCTGATATAAAACAGCCTACTTAGGGCCAGAGGCGAAAAGCCAGGTTTTTAGTAATTTCCTGAAGAGTACCTGGTTAGA
The DNA here is from genome assembly GCF_964263255.1 of Lissotriton vulgaris. NCBI lineage: Eukaryota > Metazoa > Chordata > Amphibia > Caudata > Salamandridae > Lissotriton > Lissotriton vulgaris. Next base: position 192,901 of record NW_028251924.1, read on the forward strand.
TTGAGACCTCAGAGAAAAGGCATAGTGTTCCAAACTTCTGCCTCCCCATTTGCCTTTATGTATTTTCGGGATAGACACTACTTTGGCCGCATCTGATCTAAGATTCTGATTGGGAGCATGCCAAGATAAAATCTTCTGAAAATAAACGAAGCTTGTTTTATACAATGCCTTTTGGGCCAATGCCAGGACCTGAAGCATGACCCTCTCTTACACAGGTAGCCAACGAAGGCGTCAAATACTCTTTAAGATGGGGCTACATTTGGGAATGTTGTAAGAGCAGACGAGCTGCTGCATTTTGGAATGACGGCAGCTTTGATTGCAAGCGTTTCTGAATTCCCGGATCTAATGCTTTACAATAATTATCCTGGCAAGAACCAGGGCCACAATGACCAATTTTTGCATTTCTGGTGGAATGAACAGAACATTTTTTTAGTACCCTGAGTAAGTGCAAGCTGGAAGAGTCCACATAATTAGTTTGTTCAGAAAAGCAGAGCTGGCCATCAAATATCACCCTAAATTCTTCACTTTCCGAGCCTGAGATGGGAGAGGGCCACCATGAGGTATTCCAGAATGAAGTGTTGTGCCGAAAAGGATCCCCTCTGTTTTCTCAGAGTTCAGTTTCAGGCAGCTTTCCTGCATCCAAGTTATAATCCGAGCCTGCCAATTTTTTTCATGTATTCAGGGGCGGCTGGTGTTAGTGGGCAAAAGTGGCATTGCCCTGCCACCTTGAGGGGAGAGGCAAGAAAATAATTTTTAAAAAACAGCTGAAAAGAAATGACTACTTGCTGGCTGCTCTCTTATTTATAATGGGGCAGCTGTGATAAACTGCAGACGTCCTCCTGAACAGGCCCCTGCCGGGCGAGGCCATCTTTCACCCTGCTGGCCCAAGCTGCAGCAGTGACATTGTGCTGAGTTAGACTGTCATGGATAAGGCTGCTTTTGGGGAGCTTTACAAAATGGCCCTGGGAGGCGTTTGCAGGTGGCGGGGCAGACTGAGAGGGAGAATGAGGTAGTGGGTGGCAGGAATTCACCAGTCATCACAAGATGGGGGGGCTGTAGGAGGGGTGCAGTTGGCCGCGCTCTTCATTCCTTTCCTCTTATGTGGTGAAGCTGAGCCATGTCTCAGTGTGTTTTTTACAGCACAGGCCTAAAAGAATATAGGTTGGCATTTTTCCCTTTAAGCTGCAATTAATATACTTAACTTTTTGTGGATTATTTATTTCCGTGCAGTTGAGCAGTCTTGTGGTGTTTGTAGTTTGCAAACTCGACCCAAAGCTATTGGCGCGCATTACATGAGCGCCTGGACTACATTACTCAAGGTCAGATCTTTCGAGGCACCAGAAGGCTCAGCAATTTGCCCAGAGTCACAGGACATACTCAAGTCAGTGCTGAGACACGAATAGAGCCTTTTTTTTTTTCCCTTGATCCTTCGGTTCACCTCGTGAGCTACATTGTTGTGTTTCATATAGGTACCCCAATATCGGTTCAGGTACTGGTCGCACCTTTTACCTACATTGCCCTAATCTTTCACTACATCACAGTTCTTAAGACTGACCTTTTACCGGGTTATGACAATGGCTGATGGCCTGGGGTTTTCTCCGAAAAGCTTGAGCCTTATTCATTACGCATGAGGATTCTTGGAATCGCAGCTGGACAGCAGGCCGACCATCTCCTGCATAATAGTACAAGGGTCATTCCTTCCGTCATCCTACTTCGACATGACATAGCATCACTTTGGATACATATGCACCATCTCTTGCTAAGGTAGTTAGAGGAGAAACGGACTTCCATGCCGACACACTGACACGGGAAGCTGAGGTCCCTGCATGCAGACTCTCCAGCTCGCAGTGGTCTGACATCCTTCGGGGTCCCACAGTCTCTCACTTCAGGTAATGGGGTTGACTTTATCCTAGAGGGATTCTTAGCATCCACACCTACATAGATGCTAGGTACATTTAGGTACATCTAGTTAGGGTCCCATCGTAGGAGTAGGCTTTTTATTTACTGTCATGTATTTTATATACTTGCCTGTATTTATCGTTTTAGCACTGTGGTAGAAATCTACCGTCCTTTTACTCTGTTAGTGCTTAGAATCATCTGTTTCTGTTTCTGTCTGATTGTTTCAGCACACCTATTTTACACTAGAATGAAACTGGTCCAATAAATACTTATTGGCAAATGTCTTCACCGTTTGTTCTATCTTTCTCCCTGAGACAAAGTGAGCACAAGTGACTGAGCGAAAAGTAGTATTGTCTCCACGATCCCTGATGGGACAGAGTTGTCATGTTCGGATAGTTGCCAAGAACTATTCGCTCCTTGGTAAGAGGGGTTTCTAGTGGCACTGTGAGCGAGCTGGTGTACAGGCCAACAAACGCGGTGGGGGAGTCCGGATCAGTTTGGACAGCAAGCCAGCAGTGTATGTTGTCTAAACGCGCAGATCCTAGATAGGTTTATAGGAACTACACAACAGCATGGATTCATATTTTCACAGTAAGGAGTTACAGTCAATACCTCTCCTGTGTGCCAAGTCAAACCCTCCTGCGCTGCTCACATACACTGGTACCTCTGCTTCGGTTGCATTGCCGCAGTGTATTGATTTGCACTCTGGGGCATGCAGTGATCCAACAGAGCTACTGCACACTCAGCCCATGCACACTATTTGTTATGTTATGTTAAGTGAATGTATATAGCGCTCAGCTACTCGTCAGAGTGTCCGGCGCGTTCAGCGGTAAAGGCGAAAGGTGCTAGAGAGTCAGCTAAAAGAGAAACGTTTGACGCTTTTTCTTAGCGCTACTTGTACCCTTCTTTCTAGGCAGCCCATTGCTGTTCTAAAAAGGGTTTGCGCCTTTCCTTGGATGTTTGTTTCAAGGCGCTAGCTCACCCTTTAATGCCAGAACTGAATTCTCACTGCTTCCGCCTCTGTTCTTTCATTCAGCTTCAGAAGTCTGGGTGCCATACTCTAGCCCCCTGTCTCAGCTTCACCCCTCCCCCTTAGACTCACGGGGGTTCCTGGGCTCTGACTGGGGCTAGTTTTGCCACAAAACAACTTTTTGTGTAAAGAGAAACATGAAAATAACACATCAAAAAGGGAAGACTCATGTTTATCCCGGTAAAATAACGTCGACAGAAAACATGTATCCACGCAGCTGCTCACGAGACGAATCGGAGGTTCGAGAAAAAAAGCTCCAAGCGCTGCTCGAGTCTTGGCGCCTCTTTTGTTCATTGAGATAATTGAACGTCTTATCGACAAAATGTGCTTGAGCTGGCAACATTTTTATTTCACATTTCTCTTAATAAATGGAAAGATTGTGGACATTGTAAATTGCGAGCTGGAATGTGTTCGTCCCTGGTGACTGGAGCGAAACTATGGAAGGTGAAGCTGGTCTGAGATTTAGAGGGAGACCTTCACACTTGAAGCAATTGGAGCGGCTTTTGGGAGGTTTTATTTGTGGATTGACAATTACAAACCGAAAGAAGGCAAAATCAATTGTTTCAAATGCGAATGTCACCATCTAGTATCCAATCGCAGCCTTTCGCTTCCCAGGGCTTCCCTCCTCTCAGTCTCCAGACTCCAGCGGCACATTTATGGCTCAACAGCAACGAGCTCCGCCCCCAGAGGCCGCCATAACTCACTCTTCATCACTCTTTGCCGGGCTGATCCACTCTCAATGGCGCCGGCACTCAAACTGTTTATTTGCTGCTGGTCTTCAGATTGCTTATGTGCAACTTATTTAAAGTTTCATTTCCATAGCACTCATGTCCAACTGTACAAGTGGCTCTCGACAATAAGAGGACCCAGCAGAGAGGGCCATTTCCAACCAAAATAAAGGTTTCAGTCTGGCTGGTAGAAATGGCACTTTAAACTGCACTGCAAGGTGCAATGGCCACCCTGAGGCAAGTTTAAAGTGCTGCTGTAGTGCTGCGGGCCTAGTAGTAGAACGTAATTTACAGGCCCTGGATACATGTAGTGCACTTGGGACTTAAAAGTAAATTAAATATGCCAGTTTGGTGTAGGCCAATTTCATCATCTTTAACCCATTAACCGCGTCGTAAAAAACGACGCAGTGCGGGCTTTTCCGTGCATGGGTGGGACAGGTCGGCCAACGGAGGTAGTGCTCGCAACAGCCGTTGCCAACGCACGCAGCAAACAGGTTAAAGGGGAGAGCACAAGCACTTCAGCACTGGTTAGCAGTTGTAAAGTGCACAGATCCCAATGCCAACACAAAACGAAATTCAGAAAACATGAGGGGTGAAAGCAAAATGTGTGGGGGTGACCCTGCAGAGAGTGCAAAGTCCAACACCACCCAAACACCTATTATAAAGAATAGATGTGGCACCTCTCATGTTTCACTGTTGCTGCCCACAAAGGCACCTAGAAGAGACAAAGCTCTTTAGTGTGCGCTATGCAGCTAAACATAAACATTAGACATTCTCATGAACAAAAAGTCCCCCACAATTAGGTCCAATAATTTACCTATAGTATTTAAAGCATGGAAAAGCATAGACAATCATCTCCTTAAGGAACGATTGTCCTCCACTCAATCAGAGGTTCGTTCGAACCCTAATACAGCGCCAGCAATTTATGAAAAGTGGCTGCATGATGCATTTAACAGGCTGGTGCCTAACAAAACCTTTTCCAAAAACCCGCAATCTCCATCCGACCCGTGGTTCTCGGAATCACTCAGGGAACAAAAGAAACTGTGTCGAAACAGGGAAAGACAATGGCGTACACCAAGCAGGAGAAACTCCTCTTGCCAAATAAAAAAATAACTATTATGTCGCACAGATTGAAGCTGCGAAAAAGCAACTCTTCCAAGTAGTCACCAAACTATCTGGCTTCGCATTTACAGCTGCCCCAGCCCCTCTCAGTCATTATGCGACTCCTTAGCGAAATACTTTTTTGAAAACGTAAATAACATCTATTAAAAATTTGCATCTCAGACCAACCCCATAGATCTGCCTTTCATAAAGGAAGCCCCTGTTCATACGCTAGCACAATTCGAAAACACAACACCAGACCAGATTGTTAACATAATGTCCTCTGTGAAATCAGGTTCAGCCAATGATCCTTGCCCGCCTGCTGTGCTTAATCTTCTCTCTGAACAAGTGGCAGCTGTTTTGGCTAATATTTTTAACGCTATGTTCTCTTCAGGTACCTATCCAACATCCTGGAAGAAAACCATCCTGAAACCTCTATTAAAAAAATCTAATTTGGACCCGGAAAACACCAAAAATTACAGGCCTATAGTCAGCTTACCATTTCCGGCCAAAATCGTAGAGAAGATAATGAACACACAACTCTCGAAATTCATAGAAGATCGTCATCCTCTAGACAATACTCAATTTGGTTTCCGCAGAGGGCATGGAACTGAAACCGCGCTTATTAAGGCATCGGAAGACATTAGAATCATCCTGGACCTGGGCAGGAAGGCAGTCCTCATTTTGCTAGACCTTTCAGCTGCTTTTGACACGGTCGATCACTCCATCTTGATCGACCGTGTCACTAGAATGGCCATTCAGCTTAAGGCACGAGACCTGCTGTCATCTTTTCTCACCTCACGCACCCAATCGGCAAACTTGGGCACTTTCCATTCCGCCCAACTGGCCCTCCCGTGCGGTGTACCACAAGGATCATCGCTGAGTCCGACGCTCTTTAACATCTATGTGTTGGACTTAGCGAGAGTCATCAAATCACACGGGATGGGCCTTACATCTTACGCCGACGATACACAACTGGTGCTGGCAATAAACCACAACGGTGACAAGGTGGCAGCTGAATTCCAAGAGGGCAGGCTGGCCATCAGTAGCTGGACTCTTACAAAACAGAGGTTATGACAATTGGCAACCTGTCCCCGCCTGGTCTCAGTCTTGGTGGCCTCCTACTCTGGGCCCCCCTCGATTCCAGTTACTAAGGTCAGAAATCTGGGCTTCATATTTGACGATAGATTGACCTTTGCACATCATGCCAACTGAGTGGTCTCGGCTTCATTTTAAAAATTGCGAATGATAAATAAAATCTTACCATTTCTTCCCTTTGAATGCCGGAAAAACGCTGGTCAGTACTCTAGTTTTGTCCTCTATAAACTACTGTAACGGGCTATTTGTACAAAATAAGGTCACTCAAAAATTCCAGAACGCCGCGGCCAGAATGCTATCCAGAACTCCCAAGTTTAAGCCAATCTCTCATGTCATCAAACAGTATCATTGGCTCTCTGTGAAAAATCTCATTAAATTTAAGGCACTGTGCATTGCCTTTAAAGCCTCGCGTAGCTTCGGGCCTCAATTTTTAATGAAGGAGTTAGCTATGTACACTCCTAACAGGGCCCTTCGCTCTGCCACTGCGCTTCTGATGAAGGTTCTTCGCGTCAAAACTGCTACATGGGGAGATAAGCGATTTATCGTCTCCACTATAAAACTTTGGAATTCACTTCCGCTACACATCAGATCATGCCAGTCTTTGTTAACCTTCAGAAAAATTTCCAAAACCTGGTTATTCAACCAATAATTCACCTCACCAGCATAAGCCGTTGTCAATAGCGCCGAGACACCCGCGGGTATTTGAGCACTTTATAAATCTCAAAAATAAATAACTAAATAAAGACAGATATTTATGAAGACAAAGGGAAAGATTATCAATAGTCAAGACATGATACAAACATGGCTTCAACAACCACCTTACAGAAGTCAAAAAGAGGTAAACTCGTTTTCATAAGATTTAGCAAAAAGAACAAAATGGAGAAGAATTTATAAATATAATTCTGAAAAGTTAAGCAGGTGTCAAAGATGATCACAAGATTGCGAGCAGATGAATCAGCGATGTCTACAGCGTGAATCTGAGGCCCCCAAGTCAAAATCCTAAACTGAAGCTGTGGCACAGACAAGAAACTTGGTTTTAGAAGAATTAAGATATAGGTGCACCTGCATCAAAAATCGCTAAAGTGATTCCTTATTAGCGAAAAATAAGGAATCGCTATTAAAAAACCGCAAAATGAGATGCATGTAAATATTCAGTAATTTTTAGCGATCCCTTAAAAATCGCAAAAAAAATACTGAATACATGATTGCGAGTCGCTAACCCACAAACTAGCAAATAGCGATTTCGGTATTTGCGAAAATCGCAAAATGCCGGGCACGTTAGGAGCAGGCTGATGACATCACAACCAGGAAGTCATACAGTCCATGCTTCATTCAGTGCCCTGAGGAGCTCAGAGGAGGAGGTGGAACACTGAAGCTGAGCAGGCTCCAAATGTATATGGCGGCGTTGAGTCGCAGATGCTTCGTGTGCAGCGCCTGCAGGGGAGACATATGGGCACCATAAACATGCAGATCACCAAGCTGGCCAAACACATGATCACTATGTCTAACTGCGTACGTGAGCTCATTACAGTTGTTGCGGAGGGAAACCCACAGACAAACAATAGCCTACAGGAGCTCACCATGCCGTCTTTGCAGGACAACGCTCCAAGCGTCAGAGGCATCGGCAGAGTTTGCTACAGATGTCAGCAAATACGAGGGCCATAACAAAGATGAGCAACACCACTGCAGTATTGGCACGGCGCTCCGTGTCTTTACAGATTGATCCGGGCCATTACTGTGGGGACGTTGCAAGGGCCTTAGTACAAGGTACCACAGCCCTGGAACACCTCCAGTCTGGGACTGTGATTGCCAGCAACTTGGAATGGGAGTAGGGCAGTGAGGAGGCACATCGAGTCTGAGTAGTGTGTCTGTGCCAGTGAGAACTAACAGGAGGCTCAGTTCGCGCAGCTCAACATCTACAAGCACACATCAGGCTGATGTTGAAGAGTCATGCAACAGGAGGCTGGGGGTACATGGCAAGAGGCTCTAGCCATGTATATACACCTCTTAGGCCATGGTGACGTAACTATGGTTCATTTCAACAATGTGATTGCCCTCCAGTGCTGTCAATTAGTTTATTTTGACTTTATCAAGCTAGGCAATCACCGTCACAATTTTCAATAACTCACTCTTTTGTTTGACATGTGCTCATGTCAATAAAACATTTTCAGTCCACGATATCTTGTGACGGCTCATTCTTACCTACCTTAGAAATGATGTTGTGTGATGTGTGCACGTCTCCTCTGGCCTTCAGCTGTGTTGCCACATGTGTTTGGCGGTGTTGTGCGAGTGGTTGGTCTTCAACATAATTGTCATTCTCGTCCATCTCGATTGGTATGCCTCTTCTCGTGGCAATGTTGTGCAGCGTGGCACATACTGCCACAATCCTGCAGCAGGTTTCGGTGTTGTACTGTAAGGCACCACCTGTCTTATGAAGGATCCGAAAGAGACTTTTTAGTATTCCAAATGTCCTTTCAACCACATTCCTTGTGCTAGTGTGTAGCGCTGTTCCTGTGATGTTGCTGGGTTGAGGTAAGGGGTCAGGATGTATTTGTGCAAGGCGTATGCACTGTCACCTACAGGGTGGGAAGCAAAGGGTTAGCCGCAGTAATGCAATCACATTTGGTATAATGATGTGACCAATAGGTATATGTATGTATCAAGTAGGTGTCCCTCTCCAAATTCACCGTCCAGCAGACACCTATGGATGCCACTGTGTCGGAATATATAGGAGTCATGTGTGCTTCCGGGAAACTGTGCTACAATGTCCGTTATTGCGTGCTTAGCATTGCACACTACCTGGATATTGATGGAGTGGTAAGACTTCCTGTTTCCGAAGATGTACTCGTTGGCTGAGGGGGGACAGATGGGGGCATGCGTGCAGTCAATGCATCCAATGACGTGTGGGAATTTAGCCAGTTTGGTCTGATTCAATTCCTGTAGGGTTGTGGGGAAGGTGATGTGGGTATGGATATATGTCATCATGGCGTCAAGGAATTTCCAGAAGAAGCATGAGAGTGCGCTTTAGGATACACCTCCGGCTACCGCTACAACCCCCTGGAAACTGCCTGATGCCAGTAGGTGCAGGCTACATAGGACCTGGACATGTCCAGGTATGGCATTGGTCCTACGGGTCTGGTGCTGCAGTAGGGGTTCCAAATCTGCAAATAGCCACAGTATCATTGCATGATTCAGACAATACTTATCGTATATTTCTTCCTCATTTTGGGCCAGCAATGTTATGCGCAAGCGGAATACCCTCTCCAGTCTCCTCCTCCTGCGCTGGGCTGCTGCATTTATCCTCATCCTCCCTGCAAGCTCATAGAGGGCTGCCATTGTGAATGGCTTATGGATTATGGGGTCTCCCAGTGCATTTTGAAAGGGTTTCAGATTTGTTGCACCTGTGAATTTTTTTTGGGGGGTGGGGGGGTTCTCAACTTTACCTCCTGGTTGTGATTCCCCTTATTCTGCTCTTGCTAAATAGCGATTTTGAGGAAAATCGTTATTTGCGAGTTTTGATGCATTGCTTTGCGATTCATTATTAGTTAATCGCTATTGACAGGAGCAGTTTTAGTTTTCGCTATTATATAAATGCTATTTTGTTAATCGCTAAATTTGCGGGGGCATTTTTTGCGATTATCTTCAAATTTCGCGATTTTGGTTGATGCATTGGAAAGTGTTGTTTTGTGGAAACCTTCGGCAGACCCTGGGTCTTACAGGCCAATAACATTAATGAACTCGGGAGCCAAGCTCTTTTCTAAAGCCTTGGCCTCTAGACTGTCAAGGGTGATAGGCACGTTGGTTAGCAAAGCGCAGCACAGATTTATCCCTGGTATAGGGACGACCCAGCACATCCGTAGGGTTATCACCTTGTTCGATGCTGCAGAGGTTACAGGAGACCCGATGTCGGTTATGTTGCTTGATGCTTTTTTTTTGACTGGGTCTCTTGGGACTATCTCTGGGCTGCAATAAGATGGGCAGGCATTGGCAATGGATTTATAAAGGCTATTCAGGCGCTATATATAGAACCTACAGCGTGTGTCCGTGTAAATACAGAGTACACGAAGACGCTAGAAATCAAACGAGGTACGAGGCAGGGGTGTCCGTGTTCACCTTTACTTTTTGCTTTGTATATGGATCCCCTGCTTCGGAGGCTCGAAGCGAACAGGTCCATTCTGCCGGTAATGACCATGGGTGGTGGGTGTAAAGTACTCGTTTATGCTGACGACGTTGCGGTTATTACCCCAGCTCCTGCAGAAGCTATGAGGGAAATTGAAGGGTAGGCGTCGGAGTTCTGCCGAGTCTCTGGATACGCTCTTAACAGTCCTAAAACACAAATAATTAAAAATAATAAAGTGGCTTGCTCTGATAGCCGAGTAGTCGAATCAGGCACATATCTCGGTATTAAAGTATCAGCAGATTTGGATAATCTAGTAGCTAGAAATATAGAACCAATAATTAATAAAGCAAAAAAAGATCTTGACAGACTCCATAATTTACATCTTTCTATAGTAGGTCAGGCCAATGTCATAAAAATGATTCTGCTGCCAAAATAAATTCTTATACATATTTAGGGCAATCCCGCTGACTTTTGAGGCGCAGTGGTTTACTACATTAGAGCAAATGTCAAATAGATTTATTTGGGCGCAGGGAAAACCGAGGCGGGCCGTACGATACATGTCACTTCCTAGGGACCGCAGTGGGTGGTCTGTCCCGGATTTTAAAATGTATCATTGGGCAGCAGCACTGCAATACATGGCTGGGCTTATAGGGGGAGGTACAGCGGAGACCGAGAACACCTTAGGCCTTACTCCTGTATATACACTCCTGCTAGGGGCGGAGGCCCCTAACGCTTTTCTAAAATATACAGACCCTAGTTATTTTAAGAGGGCTAAATTTAAGACGCTATGGCTGCACATAAAATATGGTTAGCATTTAAGAAAAAAATCGGCCTTGGCAGATATGACGCGTATATTCGGCTGATTGGTAATAAGTCTCTTCCAACAGCAATTTTTGCAAACTCTGTTTTCTTAGATTGGGGGCGGCGAGGAGTAGTGAAAGTTGGAGACCTTATGGGCCCCCAAGGAATGCATTAGTTTTCCGATATTCACCAGTTGTATGGGGTTGAGACAAGGAGCTTCCACAAATACTTGCAAGTCAGGAGCTTCTTGCTGTCCAAAAAAGGGGGCTCAGCCGGGTTCGGCAAAAACTCAATCATGGAGCGCTTCGAAGGCAGAGGTACCCACACGATTAAACAAATATATGCAGAATTATTAGCAAGCAGAGAGGATGACCTGGTAAAATTCAAACATAAGTGGGAAGAGAAACTGGGGGGCGAGGGGGATAGTTTCCATCTCTCCCTGGAGTTAGAAGGGAAGATCCTTTGCTCTGCTGCACTCCAGGCACAACATTAAAAAACGATTTATTCATTGTACTATACTCCTGCTACAATTACACAATGGGGGGGCATGACCGGAACTACATGCCCTCGGCATAGCAGTACAGACGCCGGGATAGTACATATTTTTGCCACTTGCCCAAGTCTGCAGCCTCTGCTTAAGGCAATCGAATCCTTCCTGGAAATATAATTAGGAATAGACACCACTCTTACACCATCCAGGCTCATTCTGGGGGTGGAGGGGCAAGGCAGGGGTAACCCAGACTGTTATTTTATCTTTATGGCAATGGCGTTATTACGGCTTTGTGTCTCTTGAGCATGGCTGGCTCCAGTGCCCCCTACATTTCACCAATGGCTGGCCAGACTCCTCTCTGTTTATAACCTGGAGAAGGGTATATATGCAAGGAAGGGTGTTAGACGGACCGGGAGGGTCGGCCGAGATTACGGGGAGAGGTCTCCAGGGAGAGCCGTCTCCAACGACTGTACAGATAAGTAACTTCCCCCCCACAGACGGACACCACACAAGATTGAAGGTTAACGAGACTTTATATGCACTTCTTAGGTTACGTTGATATAATACAAGGAGGTCTGGACTCAGGGGTCCCCTCGGTTCTGATCTCTGGTTGAGGAAAAGGGTAGCGGGACAGTCTTAGTTACCAATGAGTTCAATAGCTCTCAATCCTCGAGCTCGGCGTGGTTGCTGATCGGGCCGTGGAGGAGCCAAGCAGGTCCCGAGATGGATGAAGGATGGTCGACGGGCCGTGGAGAAGCCAAGCAGGTCCCGAGATGGATGAAGGATGGTCGACGGGCCGTGGAGAAGCCAAGCAGGTCCCGATGCAGATGACAGTTACAACGGTCCGCGGCCTCGCCAGCAGATCCGGACGACGGTGAAGGATGAAGGTTACGACGGCTGTGGCAGCGCCACCAGGCAGGATGATGGTGCACAGGACAGAGCTACGGCAGCGCCAGTAGTCCGTCCAGGATGAGTTCTTCTTTCGTCTCTCGACTCCAAGATACAACTGCCTTCCTGTTCTGGAGCTGCCCCAGTTATAGGGCTGGCGTGCTTTGATGTCCGGACCCTCGCACTTGGAGGTCGGGAGGTCCGGGATGAGGGAGTCCAGACACCCAGCAGGGGGGTGGAGCCAGCGCCCGGGGAGGCGATGGGCGAGCGGCACTGGCCGGGGGAGAACCATCGACACCTCTTTCTCCCATTGACTGGCCAAGTAGCTCGCTCACCTCCTGGGTGGAGGGTGGTGCCGGAATGTCTGAGGCCGGGCTAGGCCCAGGGTTGAGGTCGATCGGGGGCCAGGCGGCCTCGTGGCGAAGTGTCCAAGATGGCGGCCCGGGCTGGGCGCGTGGGTCGGCCGTGGATCGGACCCACGAGGTTATCATGCTCGGGGGCAGGTGTCCCTGAGGGGACGTAGGACGTGCAATGGTGGGGTGTGGTGCTTGTATGACTGGCTCGGGCTTGGTCGAGCCGGGGGAGAGCGGCCCGTCACGTGGCCTGTCCAACATGCGTCCCCCCCAGCTGAAGGCGGGGAGAGTTACCCATCCTCTTGGGGACTCTCTTCGTCGAGGCGGAAAAACCGGGACAGGCCATCCGCGTTGGCGTGGTCAGACCCAGGCCGGTGTTCAACGGTAAAGTCCATACCTTGCAAGGAGATGGACCAGCGTAGCAGTTTTGGGTTTTCCCCCCGCATATGCATCAACCACTGCAGGGGTCGGTGGTCAGTCTGCACCCGGAAGTGGGTGCCAAAAAGGTAGGGTCGGAGCTTCTTGAGGGCCCATACCACAGCGAAGGCTTCCCTCTCTATGGTGCTCCAGCGTTGCTCCCGTGGTAGGAGTCTCCGGCTGATGAAGGCCACCGGTTGATCAAGGCCTTCGGTGTTCACCTGGGACAGGACCGCCCCAATGCCCTGGTCGGAGGCGTCCGTCTGGACGACGAACTCCCGGCTGTAGTCTGGGGCCTGGAGTACAGGAGCGGAACACATGGCGGCCTTTAGCTGTTCGAAGGCCGCTTGACACTCTGGGGTCCAGTTCACCTTCTTGGGCTGATTTTTCGACGTGAGTTCGGTGAGAGGCCCCACGATGGTACCATAGTCTTTCACGAACCTTCGGTAGTAGCCCGTGAGGCCCAGGAAGGCTCGCACCTCAGTTTGAGTGTTAGGGGGTTGCCAGTTCTGGATGGCGGCAATTTTCAGTTGAAGAGGGGCCACTAGACCGCTTCCCACTTGGTGTCCGAGGTAGGTCACTGACCCTTGTCCAATTTGACATTTGCTGGCCTTGATCGTGAGGCCAGCTCGCTGAAGGGCTTGCAACACTGCCTGGAGGTGGTGGAGGTGCTCGGTCCAGTGGTGGCTGTACACAGCGATGTCGTCCAGGTAGGCGGCGCTGAACTCTTCGAGCCCCGCCAGGACCTGATTGACGAGCCGTTGGAAAGTCGCTGGGGCATTTTTCATGCCGAAGGGCATGACCGTGAAGTGATAGTGGCCATCGGGGGTGGAGAAGGCAGAACGTTCTTGTGCTCGGGGTGTGAGGCCGATCTGCCAATAGCCTGCCGTTAGATCGAAGATGCTGAGGTAACGGGCAGCGCCCATTCGGTCGACCAGTTCATCTGCCCGGGGGATGGGGTGTGCGTCCGTTCTGGTGACTTCATTCAGGCCCCGGTAGTCGACACAGAACCGGAGTTCGGGTGTGGTTCCGGGGGCGGCTGCTTTGGGGACCAGTACGACCGGGCTGGCCCATGGACTGTCGGAGGGCTCGATGACCCCGAGCGTGAGCATCTTAGTTACTTCCGCCTGGATGCAGGCCCGTACCCGATCAGGTACGCGGTAGGCCCGGTGGCGGATAGGAGGGCTGTCTCCGGTGTCCACATCGTGCACACACCAGGAAGTGACACCTGGGGTGAGGGAGAACAGGCTGGCAAATCGTGATAGGAGGGCTTGGCACTCTTGGCGTTGTTCCTGGGTGAGGGTCTCCGAGAGTCGGACCCCATCCACGGAGCCGTCTTGCTCCTGGGTCCGCAAGAGGTCAGGGAGAGGCTCGGAGTCGTCCTCAACCCCGTTGTCTGTGGCCATCAAGAGGCTGAGTTCTGTTCGTGCAAAGTGGGGTTTCAGTCTGTTGGTGTGGAGGACTCGGAGCGGATTCCGGGCGGACTCCATATCGATCAGATAGGTGGCGGGTCCCTTGCGCTCGATTACCTTGAAGGGTCCCGTCCATTTGTCTTGGAGAGCGCACGGTTCTGTGGGGGACATTACCCAGACCTGTTGCCCCGGCTCGAATTCAATAGATGAGGCGTTCTGGTCATACCATCTCTTCATGTCCTCTTGACTGGCCTCTAGGTTGGCTTTCGCTAGGTCTCTGAACCGCTGGGACTGGTTGCGGAGGGTGAGGAGGTACCGGAAGACATCTGGAGGACTCTTGGCCGGAGGCAACTCCCAGCCTTCTTTGATCAGGCTGAGTGGCCCCCGTACTGGGTGCCCATAGAGCAGCTCGAATGGGCTGAAGCCTAGGGACTTCTGTGGGACCTCCCGGTAGGCGAAGAGGAGGCACGGCAGCAGCACGTCCCACTGGCGACGGAGGGGTTCTTCCAATCCCCCGATCATCCCTTTTAGTGTGCGATTGAACCGTTCAACAAGTCCGTTTCCTTGGGGGTGATAGGGGGTCGTGAAGCGGTAGGTGACCCCACACTGTTGCCAGAGGGACTTCATGTATTTGGAAATAAAGTTCGTGCCTCTGTCACTGACGACTTCTCGGGGGAACCCCACACGGGAGAAGATCCCCATCAGGGCCCTGCCGACCACTGGGGCTGTGACGGTCCGGAGAGGAATAGCCTCAGGGTAGCGGGTGGCGTGGTCCACTAGTACTAGGATGAAGCGATGGCCTTGTCTTGTACGTGGGTCTAGGGGTCCCACAATGTCTATTCCGACCCTCTCAAATGGGGTTGTGACTACGGGAAAGGGTTGCAGGGGGGCCTTTAATTTGCGGCCGCTCTTCCCACTGGCTTGGCACGTGGGGCAAGATCGGCAATGCTGGTGCACATCGTTTCTCATTTTTGGCCAGAAGAAGTGGGTCACTAGGCGGCTGTAGGTTTTATCTTGTCCCAGGTGCCCTGCCAGGGGGACATCGTGGGCCAGATTTAGCAGGAAGTCTCTAAAGCGGAGTGGCACCACTAGTACTCGGTTGGCCCCCAGCTCGGCGATTCGTTGCTCGCTGTACAGTAGGTCATTGTCCCAGTAGACCCAATGAGCTCCGGAGGTATCCCCTGCGCTTTGGGCGAGCGCTTGTTGTCGGAGTCCCTCAAGGGAGGGACAGGTCTTCTGCTCCTGACGAAATTGTTCTTGTGTGGGCCCCCCTTCTTGAGCCCACTGGTCGAGATTAGCAAGGTCGGAAGGTTGAGCAGGTTCGAGGGGGATGCACTGGTCGGGGGTCTCGGCGGGGGCGACCGGAGGCGGAGGCGCCGGCCATTCTGGTTCTTCCGGGTGATGGTTGGCACGGGCGGCCATAGACCGGGTGGTGACGCACGCCCAGTCTGGGACGCCCAACATCCCCAAGTGTTCTTTTCGCTCCACGGCTGCCCACGGGGAGCTTTCCAGGTCATTTCCGAGGAGGCAGTCCACGGGGGCGTCGTCTCGGACCGTTACTTTCAACATGCCGGAGACCCCTCCCCATTCAAAGGGGACGCAGGCCATCCGACACAGACTCTCCGAGTTGTCGGCTGATCGTACAGGGCAGAGAATGTTCGGTAGATATTGCTCTGGGGTCACCAGATGACAGCGGACGGCTGTCACACTGGCCCCGGTGTCTCGAAGGGCTTCGGCCCGTTGTCCATTGATGCTCACCCATTGGCCGTACTTCTGGGTGTTAGCGGGTAGGGGGACCCGCGGGACCATGTCTCTTCCCCCTAAGCACGCGAGAGTCATGGCGGCTGGCTCCCACCCTTGATACTCTTGCTCGTCTGTTTCTTGTTCCTCGGAGATCTGTTCTTCCCCTAGTGCCGCGGCGGTCACCTGGCGGGGTCTTGGGCTCTGATACTGCGGGCAGCTTGGGTCATTTGCATAGTGGCCGACTCGTTGGCATCGGTGACATGTAACATTGGCTCTGTATCCCGGTCGCGCCGGGGTGCTGCCCCGGTTGGCCGGGGGGGTGGTGCTGGTAGCGGGGGCGGCCGGAGTATTGTCTCTTCCTCGCCCTTGGCCCCCTCCTCCTCCTCTGGATCGGTGGTGACCATTGTTGTTCCTGTTCTGCTCGTAGGACCCATTCCGGCCCACTCGGGTGATCTCCCACCGGTCAGCTTCGGCTGCGAGCTGCCGGGGATCGGTTAACTTGCTGTCGAGGAGGTGTTGGCGTAGTTCAATGAAGCAGTTGTTGGACAGATGCTCCCATACCATCAGATTGAACAACTGCTCGTAGGTCGTGACGTTGTTCCCTCTGATCCAGCCTTCGAAGGCTCGGCTAAAGTACGTTACATAGTCCACCCAAGTTGTACCTGGAATGCGTGTGCAGTCTCGGAACCTCTGACGGTACATCTCGGGCGTGAGGCCATAGCGAGTGAGGAGGGCCGCTTTCATATGGTCGTAGGAGGTCATCTGGTGGTCTGGGAGCTGTAACAGAGTATCGCGGCCCTCATTGAGGAATTTGCCCCATAGGCCGGCTCCCCAGTCGGCTCTATCGATCCGGTGCGCAGTCATCGCGATTTCATATGCTTTAAACCATTGCTGGATGTCGTCTTCTCGAAAATATTCTCGGACCACATCCTTGGGGATGTGCACTTTTTTGTCCGTGGTCCCGGGGGTGGACGGTCTGTCGGGCACCCCTAATTCTTTATTCTGTTTGCGCAGGTTGATCTCGGCTAGGTTCCGCTCGTGCTCGTACGTTAGTCTTTTTTCCTCGAGCTCCCTTTGCCTCTGTTTCTCCTCTCTTTCTTCTCGGAGGCGAAGGTGCTCTAAGTTTATTTTTTGCTCGGCCAATTTGAGTTCTATGTCCATCTTGAGTCGGGCCATTTCAAGTTCGTGTAGTCGGGCTTTTTCTCTTTCTTGGATCTCGTCTTGCGAGAGACCCGTTCTTTGCTCTTCAGGGGCCGTGTTGGTCTTTTTCGCGGTGCTTTGCTCCGGGGCTTCGACATCCCCGGTCTCTGCCCAAGATTCTAGGGCATGCTTAAAATCGTCCTTGGTACTTAGTCCGGTGGTAGCGATACCTAGTTCGATGCAGAACTGCTTTAGTTCACGATGGCTGTATTCCTCTAGCTTTTCCATTTGGAACTTCTCAGTTGATCCGCTCTCTTTAGTCGACATTGTTGTTCGTTGTGGGGTGAGCTACTCTCTGTACGTTATGCGGTGATTCGGATCGCGCCGCTGGCCACCAATGTTAGACGGACCGGGAGGGTCGGCCGAGATTACGGGGAGAGGTCTCCAGGGAGAGCCGTCTCCAACGACTGTACAGATAAGTAACTTCCCCCCCACAGACGGACACCACACAAGATTGAAGGTTAACGAGACTTTATATGCACTTCTTAGGTTACGTTGATATAATACAAGGAGGTCTGGACTCAGGGGTCCCCTCGGTTCTGATCTCTGGTTGAGGAAAAGGGTAGCGGGACAGTCTTAGTTACCAATGAGTTCAATAGCTCTCAATCCTCGAGCTCGGCGTGGTTGCTGATCGGGCCGTGGAGGAGCCAAGCAGGTCCCGAGATGGATGAAGGATGGTCGACGGGCCGTGGAGAAGCCAAGCAGGTCCCGAGATGGATGAAGGATGGTCGACGGGCCGTGGAGAAGCCAAGCAGGTCCCGATGCAGATGACAGTTACAACGGTCCGCGGCCTCGCCAGCAGATCCGGACGACGGTGAAGGATGAAGGTTACGACGGCTGTGGCAGCGCCACCAGGCAGGATGATGGTGCACAGGACAGAGCTACGGCAGCGCCAGTAGTCCGTCCAGGATGAGTTCTTCTTTCGTCTCTCGACTCCAAGATACAACTGCCTTCCTGTTCTGGAGCTGCCCCAGTTATAGGGCTGGCGTGCTTTGATGTCCGGACCCTCGCACTTGGAGGTCGGGAGGTCCGGGATGAGGGAGTCCAGACACCCAGCAGGGGGGTGGAGCCAGCGCCCGGGGAGGCGATGGGCGAGCGGCACTGGCCGGGGGAGAACCATCGACACCTCTTTCTCCCATTGACTGGCCAAGTAGCTCGCTCACCTCCTGGGTGGAGGGTGGTGCCGGAATGTCTGAGGCCGGGCTAGGCCCAGGGTTGAGGTCGATCGGGGGCCAGGCGGCCTCGTGGCGAAGTGTCCAAGATGGCGGCCCGGGCTGGGCGCGTGGGTCGGCCGTGGATCGGACCCACGAGGTTATCATGCTCGGGGGCAGGTGTCCCTGAGGGGACGTAGGACGTGCAATGGTGGGGTGTGGTGCTTGTATGACTGGCTCGGGCTTGGTCGAGCCGGGGGAGAGCGGCCCGTCACGTGGCCTGTCCAACAAAGGGTAAAAGGGGGAAAGATTAGGGCTGCAAACATGGGAACCCTTGAATAACTGGACTTTATTTTATGAGAATTGTGTTCAATGGGGCTTATGGGTCTTGCAGGGTCCCGCCTTTAAGTAACTCGTTGTATATGCCGAAATGTAATTCTTTAAGTTGTGTTTTTGCATTGCTTATTTTGCTTGTAACTTTTGTTTATGTTATGATATGTGCTGTGCCCCGCAAGGGTAAAAAAGGGGGGAAAATTTCCAATAATTTATTTATTTTTAAAAAAGGAAAGTGTTGTTTTGCTGGCACTTACCGGCTATTTTACAGAATCCCAATTTTTGCAAGGGTCATTTTGCTTGATGCATGTGCCAGATCGTGATTTGTGATTCATCCAATGCGTGGTTGCTGGCAGACGCTCTTTAACCTGGGACTGTCCCTACCCAGGTGTAGAATAGTTGTATTTCATCTGTGTAGAAAAAGTCAAACCGAAGGAGTGATCTAGACCTAAAGGACCAGCATGGGGTATGTGGCCTCTGACTTTAGACAACTATTGATACTGTGGATGAAATTCACATAAAAAGGGTCAGCCAAGATGAAAAATTAGTTGAAGACTTGATATCCTCCGAACACTAGACCACCGAGAACATATGTGATTAGGTATACATTTTAAATTGCAGACAATCAAATTGTGGCATATGTCTGGAAACTGGGAGGGTCTGGGTGGTGGGAAAGTGAAAGATGAGCAGGCGTAGTAAGATTTGCAAGTAGTCCTGAGGCTGAATCTAAGTGCAAAAGGATCTGCCCTTGACTGTCCAGGTGGTCAGTACACTGGAACGGCTGTGGTGGTTTAGTATGTGTGTCTTCTGGGGGGACCCCTTAGGAAATGTCAATGTGGACATGATTCTGGGACAAAACAGTAGGGCATGGCGCATGAGGTGGAGGAGAAAGAGAGTAGATGTATTTATTTATTTTTTAAATTTCTAAAGCGCGCAAATACCTTTCGGTGTCTCGGCGCTGGAGTTTGCTGATTGCGGGGGTTCCACTGACATCTTACTGGTTAAAGAGCCAGGTCTTGAGGTGTTTGCGAAATGAGAGTAGTGAGGATTGATTTTTGACAGAGGAGGGGATCTCATTCCATAATTTTGATGCTGCCAACACAAAACGTCTGTCTCCCCAAGATACTTTTTTTGTGCATGGGATTTAGCTGTTGGACCGAAGAAGAGCGTAGTGTTCGACTGGGTTTGTACAGTTTGAATGCTCTTTTGAAGAAATCAGGTCCATTATTGTTTAAGGCCTTGTGAATGATACACATGGCCTTAAACTTTATCCGGCTTCTTATTGGTAACCAGTGGAGCTCACGAATTGTGGGAGAGATAGAAGCGTGCTTAGGTATACCCATGAGAATTCTTGCAGCGGCGTTCTGGACAAGCTGTAATTTGCTCAGAACTTGCTCTTGTGCGTTAAGCAATAGACCATTGCAATAATCCACCCTAAATAACACCAGGGAGGACATTAAGGTTTTGCCTGCGGTTGGGGGGGGGGGAAAGGGAGCAGTTTCTTCACCATTCTCAGGGTAAAGAAGGAGGCTGACACCACCGCGTTGGCATGGCTTAAAAACGTAAGCTTATTGTCAAAAAGCACTCCCAAGTTTTTCACCTTGGTTACAGGTGATGGGGGGGCTCCCAATTCCGAGGGCCACCAGACAGGAGACCAAGACGGAGTCAGTTCGCCAAAAACCATCACCTCCGTCTTGTCGGAATTTTGCTTTAAACAATTCCGGTTCATCCATGAGCTGATGGCCTTCATGCCCTCCTGAAAGTCCACTGCTTCACCGTTTTTGTGTATCTCCAGGACCAGCTGTGTGTCGTCGGCATAAGATGTTAAGCCAATGCCGAACGACTTGATTACCCTCGCCAAGTCCGACACATAGATGTTAAAAAGTGTCGGACTTAGCGAGGAGCCCTGGGGAACGCCACACGGGAGAGTGAAATCAGGAGAGCAGAAGCATCCCATCTTAACAGACTGTACTCGGTTGGCCAGGAAAGATGCCAGTGTTGCTCTTGCCCTGCCCTGAATGCCTAGGGCGGCGACACGGTCGATCAAGATGGTGTGATCGACCGTGTCGAAGGCCGCGGATAAATCTAGGAGTATCAGGATGGCTGCACCCCCCTTATCCATGATTATCCTGACCTCCTCGGCAGCTTTTATCAAGGCAGTCTCCGTCCCATGGCCCTTCCTAAAACCAAACTGCGTGTTGTCAAGTAGACCATTCTGGTCAATAAAAGTCGACAGCTGTTGGTTCATGACCTTTTCAATTATTTTGGAAGGGTAAGGGAGAGAGGCGATAGGGCGGTAATTTTTTGGCTCTAAAGGGTTTAGAGTGGTTTTTTTTAAAAGAGGTGTCACCATTGCTTTTTTTCAGACAAGGGGAAAAACCCCTGTCTGGAATATGAAGGAACAGATGTTGCTGAGTACTGGGGCTATTAGGTTGGGTACTAATTTAAGGATACGTGGGGGACATGGGTCCATTGGCGAGCCTGATTTAACATTACTTATGAGATCCACCATGGACAGGGGTGGAGAGAAGACCTCAAGTTTAGGATTTGACGGCAGAAGAGGGTATTCCGGGATGGTAGGGTCAGTGATCGTTATTTTAGTAAAATTATCGAAAATATCCAGAACCTTGGCCTGAAAGAAATCTGCCACCTTGTTACAGAATATTTGGGATGGTTCAATTGGGGGGGGGGCTGGAGGATTGGCTAAATCTTTTACCACCTGGTACAATTGTTTATTCGAATTAAGAGCACGTTCTATTTGTGTGCTGTAGAAGGTGCATTTTTCAGCAGTGAGCAGCTTTCTGTAGCTAAGCAAGGCACTCTTGTAAGTGTCTCTGTCATTGTTGTTATAGTATTTACGCCACCGCCGCTCCAGATTTCTGCAGCGTTGTCTCTCGAGCCTAAGTGACTCCGAGAACCAAGCCGCGGAAGGTTTGGTGCGGTTTGGCTGCAATTTTTTATGTGGGGCTACCTGGTCAAGTGCCATATGTAGCCATCGTTGGTAATTCAAGGCAGCCTCCTGAGGAGCGGATAATTCTACCGGTGTCGTGGATTCCAAGATATTTTGTAGGGCGGTGACATCACTATTTTTCCAATCTCGACTTAGGATCGGAGGGCAAGGGCCGGTGGACGAGTTCTTGGAGTAGTTGGCTGAGATAGTAAATTTAACAGCTAAGTGATCCGTCCACGTGAGTGGGAGCACTGTAGAGAATGTTATATGGGCATTATTAGTAAATAAGCCATCTAGTGTGTGTCCAGCTTGATGAGTAGCCATGTTAACCTGTTGTTCTAAGCCTGCTGCCAGGAAGCAAGCCGAGCAAAGACTTGGTGGCACACCATCTTCTCAATTTTTCAGTAGAATAAATGACGATACGCACACACTCCAGCCACTGCATTACTGGACAAACAGGTAACCTCTTCGACCCCCGGGTACGATAGAGGGCAACACAGGTCAAGTAAAGCACAGTCACTGTCAGCACTTACAATCAATTTTTAAAGGTCCACATGAGCTCTGGAGTTGTGTGTACTGTCAAAGCTCTCAATTGTGTGACCTGTCCTTTCAAATTAAACAATCAGTAGTGCTGATTGCAGTGATCTCATCCCTGCAACAGGGCCCGTCGCGGCACCGTCCCAAGTGCAGCCTCACCTGAACAGTCAGCAGAGTTGGAGCATGCTCAGAGTTAGTCAGCAGTGACATGATGACGCGCCAACATAATTAAATATATTAGAATAAAATACCTGAAACTGAAGCAGAGAGAGTGATCCACACTACAGGCCAGCCTCATGAGGCTCTGCAGACACCAAGCTCTCTTCAGCAGCTGGACCCGGTCCAGACTCGAGCGGCTTTACTTGATGAGAGGCTGCAGACTAGATGTCTGATAGACAAATGGCTGCGCAGCAGATAGCGGTGCGAGCAGCAGCGGTGGGCTCAATGAGCCGCAGCACTGCACAGGGTCGCGGGCGCACAGCTGTGCAGAACTGCGTGCAGTCACCCCGCAGCGCCCGATGCCCTGATGATTCAGCGCGGTCATGACCTGTGTGAGAGTCACTGTGGTGAAGTCTTCGCTGCTGTGCCATCCCGCCGGTCCAATGCTGGTACTATTAATGTATTTCCTTCCTGCTGCGCAGGCAGCAGTTCACTGTCACACCCACCCACCCTTGCACACACACATTTAACACACCCATCCACCCTTGTACACACACCCACCCTTGTACACACACCCACACTTGCACTCCCACACACCCACCCCTCCTCTCCCTACACACACACCCACCCTTGCACACCCACTCACAAGAGCCAGCTCTGTCTTTAGACGGGGAGAGATTACCACAGTCGCTGAAAGCCTCCCCAGAAGTAACAGAGGATGGATCCCTCCCAAATTCCATCAAACAAACTAAAACTTGTACCTTTATTATGCAAAGTATGTAAAGAAATGCATGAAGCAAAGAATCAATTCTAAAAAATATCCAGTTAAACCTCCCGCTAATTTTCAAGTCCGATAACACGTCTCTTGGGTGCTCCAGCCATGCAGACTGTATCCTGCTTAAATACTTATGTAAAGATTCTAACTAAAATACTAGTCTCTAGGCTTAGTGCTGTTCTCCTCCCACTGTTATCCCCATCGCTGTTGGGCTTTGCCCCCAAGGGCAGCTCAGCAGCTCGCTTGCAAAATCTGGCATCCATACTGAGGCAGACTAGAGAGGATCAACCTAAAAAATAATAGTTTCATTAGTTGCTGCAAAGGCATTTGATAGGTTAGAGTGAGGATCTCTGTTTAGGCTACTTGTCAGATGAGCATGAAGGAGGTATACATCAAGACTAAAATGGCCATACTTGAATCGATCAGTATCCGTGATAAGGAAGGAAGGACACAGTGTCCTTTAACCTCTCCTACATAAGGACCACTCTTATCCACTTCTAGGACTGCACCATGTATGCACCCCCCACTCACGCACCATCATTGGGCCTGTTTGGATCCCACTGAGCGTTCACAAGATGTGAACTGGGGAACGCTGGATCATAAACGGGTTCTGCTGTGCTCTAATACTAGATTGTAAGTAGGCTGTAAATGATGGTTTCCTATTTGCATCTGTATGGACACTAGGGGAATCTGGTAGTACTGCCCTTTGGGTTCTTAGATTCATCATAGGGGTTTTGGCATGGGGGAATTACTCACACATCATGGAATTAGGTACTTTATTATCAGCCATCACTCGGTTCGGGTTGTATCAGCACTCCTGTTTTCTGTGGCTGACATTGTTGCAAATGTGACAGGGGGTACCGTTCTTCAGAGCACCTATAGTTGATTGTGCATATCTCTCTGTCCTCCCATCCATTGCACATTTCCTCCATAGGACATAGAGACTCCCTGCATTTTCATTCCTATAGTTGTATCAAAGTCTAACCCTGGACCAGGCATATTCATTCCCTTCATCGCTTAATTCTGGGCTAATTTGATCTGTGTGATCATAACCACTTCCTTCAGTCCCCTTCTCTTTGCATATAATGTGTCACTGCAATATTTTTAGGCGTCCCCTATGCAGCGCAAATAGAAGACCTTTAGCAATCGATTCCCTTTTTCTGCCAACAACGTGCACGCATGGCATTGCTTTGAATGGCAACGTGTGCACGGTTGGCGATTCCCTTGCGGGAGCGAGCTTTGAAACCATCTGTTTGTAATTAACAGATGGTTCCTGCTTGCTCCCGCAAGGGATACCGCCCCCCCTCCCCATGCTGCTTCCTTTCAGCGCAAAGCGCACACGCTTGTTTTTACTTTGAGTGTGAGGCACGCACGCTTGTCTGACTTGGGAAAAATGACTGCGTTAAACTAGAGCTGGTAACTGAGTCAATAACCTGGGCTCAATAGGACAACATTGATTTGACCTTATCCTGAGTGCTCAACCCTGCCTTATTCTCCACTGCAGAAACACTCAAGTCGTGTACGAGTGGGCTCAGCTGATGAGCCTAGAGAATACTGGGGAAATCTTTCTTTGAATCATGTAACGTCTCCCAGTGTTGGGGAGTGATTGTGGAAAACCGATAGATTCCATGTGACATTTATGGCTACTGTTGTCCTTTCTAGATCAATAGCAATGCCAAATAAAATGCAGGTTCTCGATTTCCATTTAAAGTATAGCTATCAATTTTCTCGTGTGAAAGAGACTGAGGAAAAGCTCAGAGTAGAGTGAGTTCATGTAACAAACGTGGCCAGTAAATGTGACATTAAGTTGCAGCTGACGATAATATATCAGAAACTTAATTCCTCGTCTATGGAAGAGTTGTTTTGGGCTAAAGTTGATCCATCTTTAAGACACAGCCTTGCATTCTTCTGAGGATGGTAAACTGAGTACCAATACATTGAGTAATAGTTGTACCTTTCTTTACCAAGCCTTGAAAAAACAAGTGTTGTCTGATGTGATATGCAGAACATCATTTTATTATTAGAAGAATCACATCACTTGCCAACATAATTTGGGCTGGTGTAAAGAGCTTTTGCCCCATCCGCACAGTGGATTTACATTCCCTCTTTAGGAGTTCCCTCCCTCCCTCTGACTTCCCTGTAAGGCTTCCACAGAGTTTTCATTAGACAGCTGCATGGACAATAAAGCCTCCTCTCTCAGTGTCTGATGGCTAACTCAATGGTGATTTCTTGTTCTGGGGCCAGGCCTACCAAGTCCGTACTGCCATTGTCCTGGAGGCAGGAGCAGGCTGTTGTAGATACTTTCTGAATAAACCACACTGTCAGGTATGTGAGGTTCACAATAAAGTTTATTTGAATAAACAAGATGAATAGTGGAGCCCATCCACCAGCGTCCTTTTAGCTCTACGATCCTGCTAACTGATTGCCTAACTGGCAACCTATCTATCATGGACACAGAACCGCGAACGACACTTGAAAGAATCACCTAGCACGATAGCAAACAATGCGTCATCCCCTTCAACATAGAGCAAGAAACATCATAATAAGAGTGCATCACAAGCGCTTAAAAAGCATGAGACAGAATGGAAGCACTGGGCGTGTGTGGGACACGCCCGGGTGGGTGCCTGTCTGCGCCCCCTCCGCGCCTGGATGAGGCTGGGCTGAGCCTACTCTCTTTCGCTGGGACTGTAATCTGACATGGGCAAGCGTAAAGCCATGTCTATTTTCAAAAGTAATCTGGAAAGGGGTGCCTCCAAGAACTCTTCAATCATTAAGTATCTGACATCAGGTGTTGGGGCACTCGAGGATGAGATTCTCAGAGTGGAGGAAGAACTCGGGCTGGGTAGTTCTTGCCTTGTTGGGTGTATTATGGCCAGAGAAAGCTCTAATCACTAACTGTGTGTAGGTGAACCCGAGGACTGATTGCCGCAACCACCAAATTGACTGTTTGTGGGGGATGTGCATTCTCACCCACTGGGACTCCCCTCTCACTTAGACCCACCAGAATGTAAGCAGAAAAAAAGAAATCCCGCCAAGATCCGTTTACAGGGTGACATTGGTTCAGGCGCTGAAAGGAGGACTGACATGGAGTGTTTTTGGTGTGTTTGCCCTAGTAGTGAAATTGCTTCAGGAGGTGCTCAGTGATTACATATTTGGATGTTGTTCCAGATGTTCTGCAAGATGGAAGAGCCTGTCAAAACGTTGCTTGGCGTGCTTTTAATCAAACTCTGCCATTGAGCTTGAATCTCTGAGCCTGGTTTCCAGAGCAGTAAGTGCTCCTCCCCTTCCAATCTTCCCATTCTTGCTGCTCTCCCCGAGTTCTCAACTCCGTGAACAACAGGTAAAAAGCCAAGTGGGTGGTTTTGAAACTCCTCTCGCCCTGTTTTTGGAGTGCCCGGGAAGTTCTAGATCGGCTGAGGGAGGTTTTGTGGGTCTGAACATTACATCCACCGAGCACTCCCATGCACCTCCCATATGGTCTGACATCCCCCCTTTCTCTTCACCTAGTTCCTGCTTGGCCTGTTGATCCCACTATGGGTGGGAATTGGCTATAGAATAATAACAAACATAAGGAGTGATACCAGGACAGGACGTCCTATCACGAAGAGCAGGGATAGCGAAAAAAATACGTTTTTCTTTTTTAATAAACCCCTCACTCACTGACCTGGTCGGTGACATGCTTCATCGTCGGGGTCCACCTGAGTGACCGAATGCCACTCAGGTGTGCTACGACGACTGCAACTGCAGCAGAGCTGTTTTTTTGTGTGAAAAGTGTGAAGTGGTGAAGATTAAAAAGTGTTATACGTGTCCTCTCTATAAACTTTATTGTGGAGTCAGTATATCACTAATAAAAACAAGTGGGATACTACTAATGGTATAATTCGACCAAGGCGTATCAAATTCTGAGTGATAAAATGGTCAGCATGTTTCAACCGTGTTTGAATTGTCGGTTTTCGTCAGGACCAAGTGAAATGAGCCGGGGGGTCTACATGCGCTAAGGTGCATACGTCCCTGACTCACCATTGTGCTATACCGTGTACTTACGGTTTAGCTTTTTTACGAACTTCTTTGTAAGCGTAATCTGAAACAATAAAACAAAGCATAATGATGGTGCACAAGTTTTTTTGTTGTGGTGCAGTATTCTACTTCATGCTATGTGCTTCATGTCTCCATGATTTATCAATTTTTCATGCAAGAATACATTCAAAATGCATGCTGTGTCACACCATTTCATGTGACACGTGTGACCCAGCTGGGTGTTTGTTAGGAGAAAATTCTTGTAAATGCCCCACTATGTGATCACATTTAATTGGTGGGTGTCTAGCGTACCACGTGGTGCATTATACGGACGCTACTTGACTATATTCAGTCAATGTGCGCATAACGTCGACAGACATATGTGCACATAATCTTGCAAAAATAGGGCCAAGGTCTCATTCACTAATGTGATTGTAGGTATGATTGAGCACACTCAACAACGGACTTACTAGTTTTTAATAGAGAATGTGCCCCATGGATGTCAGTCGGGGGCTGCCTAAGAGCGTTCTGTAAACAAAAAGGCAAATTTCGAGCGTTTCTCAAGTGTGCTCGAGCATTGTTTTTTGATAAAAGGCAGCGGTAAAGGGAAGTCTCGGAGTAACGAGGTGTCAACCCAGTTTTTTATGTCCCCCCACAGCACTTACTTGTCAGTAGGCAGTGGCCCGGAGGATACCTATCCAAACCGTACGACATCCCGAGGATAGTGCGAGTCGAACTTTTGTGTATTTTAAAGGGAGTCGTATGATTTGTTTAGCGTTAACCTATCGGAGCACGTTGTTTTTAGTCAGGTGACCGCGATCAGGAATGCGCGATTGCAGCGTTTCTAAAGGGATCGGGGCACTATGAACTGATTTTGTTTTTCAGTAAGGGAATGGATGGAAAAAGTCTGATGTGTGACACGTATTAAACTTTATTGATCTTTCTTTTGGTGACACAGTTTTGTTCTTGTACGATAGCCTTCATGAGTGTTGCATATATACATAGGGATCTTGTGTGTATATCCAGTGACAGCCCCAAAGGATATTATTACGGATATTCAAAACACGGTTAATCTCACTGTAGGGTTGTTTTTCGGACGTGTGTGTTGCTAGTGACCACACATTATACTAGTCCCAAAATTGTGTAGGATAGATCATCTCTGTCTGACCGTATTCCAAGGTATATTATTGTTTAAACCAGATAGGTTTGTAGAAAGTCTATAGATCCATCTTTGCTCCTTTTCGAACAGACGCTGTGTCGTATTCCCGCCAGGTTCGACAAGTTCGATTATTGTCCACCTCATGTCGTTAGTGGTGTGGTTCATGGCCATGAAATTTTCTGTAAGTTTTGTGGTCGCCTTCTTGCACCTGATAGTGCTCCTATGCTCACAAATGCGCTGTTTCACTTTTCTCCCTGTCATGCTCACGTATCGTAAGCCACATGGGCAAGTGATTAGGTAGACCTCATTTTGACTATTGCAGTTGGTGTGGGTTCGCTGTGTCCAGATTTTACCTGTTTCTAGTTGTAAGGTTTTTGTGGTGGTGGTCAGGTGACACAAACTGCAATTGCCACATGGGCGGTGCCCAGTGACTTTAGGTAGGCCCCAGGCGGTGAATACTGTAGTTTCCTCAACTCGCCTCCCTGTTTTGGGGCGAGTATGCACAAGTGTGTCTTTTATACTCCTTGCTCGTTTGAATGAAAACAAAGGTTTCTCCCAATGAAGATTCCCAGTGTTTAGTATTTTCCAATTTTTGTTAATACACTTAGTCATTTTGTTAGATAATGTGTTGTATGTGGTAACACATGTGAGAGGTGGCTGTCTGTTCTCCTTTACTTTCTCTTCGAGGAGAGCGTCCCTCGGCTGGTTCCTTGCTCTTTTTTGGCCTTTTTTCAGAATATGGTTAGGATAGCCT
Organism: Lissotriton vulgaris; assembly: GCF_964263255.1. Lineage (NCBI taxonomy): Eukaryota > Metazoa > Chordata > Amphibia > Caudata > Salamandridae > Lissotriton > Lissotriton vulgaris. Next base: position 222,016 of record NW_028251924.1, read on the forward strand.
CTGTCCAGAAGTTTTTCAGTGAGGCTAGGCTAGGGACATCAGAAGCACCACAGGGGGCGGAGCCAGCATTGTGTAGAGAAAGCCCAGCCCTTTTCAGGCTCCAGGTGCACTCCTCCCACACATCTGGTTGTCAATCTCCCTATTCACCACCGGGGCAGACCCATCTGACTCCTGGAGCCAGGCTCACCAGCCAGCTCCAGCCAATCACAAGCCAGACAGTCATTTTACATTTATTACACAGACATGCCAACTTCTAGAAGTTGGCATGTCTGTGTACCACACTAGGCACATTAACGCCGCACACATCATCGCGCAGCATTTAATCACATGAGTCCGCACATACCAAACTCGACCCTGCACTCCCCACGCATCAGGAACTACCATGGACACACATTCACCATGCATTCCTACGGGAAGACAGGCCAACCTTACCACACGCGCACACTTTATCCTGGGGCATAGTGGTAAAGTGCGCAGAAGCCAAAAATTACTAACACCAGGTCACAATTAAAAGCAAAAAGTTTAGGGGTGAACCAGCTAGAAGGGCCGTGTCCAACATTATGTATTTTAACAACATGTAGAGCACAACAAATACCCGTGGGCGTCTCGGAGCTGTGAGCTAGAGGTATGCAAATGCTGGCGGGAAACTTTACTGGTTAAAAACTTTGAGATGCGCAATGACTGCATCATACTTGGTCGTCACTTATGGTGACAGGGCATTGCTGTTTGCTACTCTCTGGTTTTTCTGTTGGTCAGTCTACAGCCCTCTTGCAATCCAGCCACAGCTCCTTCTGGACTGTTACCTCAACGAGCAAGTCCTCCCATAAGATCTTTGCAATGGTCACTATGTGATCTATTTGAGTGTACCATTTGTAAGGATTTTGCCTCAACTTTGGGAAAGTGTTTGTGAAATGGAAGCAATCTGTTTGTGACCAAGGGACATGCACATAAGTTCCTCCCTGCTCTCCCCTCAAAGGGAACTTCTTCACTACTCCCTCTGTGACTTCTCTCTTTCTGTCCCTTGGGGGTCTATTTTATCTTTGCTCTTTCCTTCCTTAACCACAGTCCCCTAAATTTCTCCACATCACTCCACCCGATGCTCTCAATCAGTGCCCTTAGATGTGTTTTTGCAGTATCTTCCTTTGCTTCAAGTCAAATACACATTCATCAGCCATCCTTTCCATTTTTGCATAAGCTTCCACTTTTTACTGTTGCGTGCTCAATGGTGTCGTGCCCAGCCCAAACAGCACGTGTGAAACTAAACAACAACATATATTGGGCAAAAAGGTGTCCCAATATATGTTATCTGTGCTGTACAAAAGCCCGAACTGCAAAGCCATGCCTTTCCTGGACCGGATTCAAGCTTCCTAGGACCGGTTTCTGGCATTACAGCCGTCTTCAGCCAGGCTTGCTTGAATCCAGTGGCAAAGTGAGCAAATTATCTGTGCTGTGGCACATGCTGCGGTGGCTGCTGTGTGATATAGGGGTTGCCTTACTCAAGAGTTTGTCTATGAAAGCAACCTCATCGCTCTCTCTCTGTTCCTTCTCTGTGTTTATTTTTGGTAGTGGTCTTTTCCTTCTCTGTTCATTTCAATCTATAAACAGGAAAGTTCCTACTGTCTCAATCACATCCTCCCACCCTCTCTCCTGTCTCATTGCCCTGAGGGCTTACCCAAGAGTATGTCGTAATGCGGAATTTAAATAAAAATTTCTTACCAATTCTTGTTTCCAACCTGTTTTTAAAGACTTAAGGCCTCAAACTGGGTGGGCCCAGACTGGGGCGTTAAATTATACATCCTTTTCATGTTTTTTGTATTCTAGGTATGTGCCTCTCAATGGGAACCACAATTCCCCATCCTTCTCAGTGTCATTTTGCCATTGGTAGAGCCGCACACACGTCTGTACCCTTCCTATGTTGCCATTTTGCATCTGGTATCTTTGGATGGGAAAATCTCTTCCTTATCTATGTTTTCAAAATGAGATTTCCCGTTTCGTCAAAGGCAACAGTCAACAGTCATCCTTAGCTCTGACTTCATGCACTTTTTCTAGGTCTCGCCTACGCATCACGCATGCGCTGCATAGAAGAGACCTTTAGGAATCTGTTCGCTTTTTTGCCCAAAAATGTGCACGCGTTGCCTTGCTTTCAATGGCAACGCATGCACGATTGGCGATTCCCTTGCGGGAGAGAGCTTTCAAAGCCATCTGTTTGTAATTAACAAATGGTTCCTGCTTGCTCCCGCAAGGGAAACAGGCGCAGGCCTCCTCTTTTCCCCTGCTGCCTCTCATCCAACGTGTTTTTTTTCTTTACTTTGAGCGCGAGGCGCGCACGCTTGTTCTCCTAAGGCATCATTCCAAGTGCTCTGTAAAGTGTACAAACGGTTCTGTGTCTGGTTTCACAATTTGCACCAATTATGAGATTAGTGTAAATTGCACTCACCGTCGAAATTTTCGTGTGCAATTCACCCCAAGCAAAACCCAGAGAAAATAGTGTAGGCAAAACAATGCAGCGGGGATAGAGTATTGTGCGCAAAAGTTGTCGCAAAGACGGGCTTTGCACTGTTTTCCCCTTTTGAAACCACAAGACAGGATACTGTGTGCAAACGGTATTTCATTACCTGGTGGTTTTGCGTCCTGGACACAGCTCTCTAAGTGAAGCCATCAATCTTCTAGAGTTCTCCTATCCCAGACAATAAAATAACCGCACTAGGTATGTCAAAACCAGAGCAACAGGGAGTACCCCCCACTCGGTTCACCGGCGCCGGTGAACCAAGTGGGGAGCACTCCCTGTTGCTCTGGTTTTTAAATACCTAGTGTGGTTATTTTATTGTCTTTGATAGGAGGACTATAGAAGATTGATGAATATTTACAACATAATAGACTAGGCATCGTATAAGTAACCTTTGCATGCCATTCTATCCTATGAGTAATAACATCCTTTTCACCATTGAGGACATTTAGTGGTTTGAAGTGGCAGGACTTAGAATTACGTCCAGCTCCTGACAGCCCTGCTCAGGTATATGACTGTGCTGCCACCTTGGCACCTATATACTAAAACCTAGGAACTGATAAACACTGGCCTGGTTATTATTATTTGACTGATTGCAATAAACTACACATTAGGACGAATATCCTTCATCAATTACGGTACATACAACCATTTCCGACTTGCACTTCCAAGGATTCTAAATCCGTAGCAAGGGGTAACTTTATTAACATAAATGTTATCTACCGGAATCTTATGTCCCGCTAGAACTACATTTGAACATACCGCCGCGATTGGGAACTACAATTCCCATTACCCCTTGCGGCTTACGCTGAACATGCACGTACGGCGTTGCATGCAATGACGTGGTACACAAGGAAGAAACAAAAACGGCATAGCAGACCGGACCGGTACCTCCCCGAGACATCCCAGAGGGACACCCGGAGTACCGACGGTCAGGTAAGGTGTAGGGCACAAACGATCTCAATAACCTTTCGCTTAAGCAATGACAGTGTGAAGCATCGAGGCACGCCCACAGTGTTTTTTATGCGCGCATACGTTACTATGGGGGCACAAACGATGTTGGATAGCCTCTTGTGAAAAAGAAAAAATGAGGCTGGGAAACAGGGCACGCACACAATGTTTTCCAAGCATGCAAAGGTCACAATAGGGGTACAAATGATCTAGGATGGCCGTCTGTTAAAACAATGAAGTTAGGAAGCATCGAGGCATATAACGCTTTCCATGCACGCGAATGATGGCTTATGCCCTGTCGTTTTGCGGTCAATTGCAGGCATTTTGTCCGTAGAGTTGTTTACGTGTACCTGTAACGCAAGATGGCTAACACCAGGAGAAGATCTTATTGCCAAGTAGTCAGGTAGCATAAACAAGAACATTCGGTTGCTACATGTATATAGCACCAGGCTCAGTACCCCGATCTTTCACCTGGGAGTGTGAAGATAATAATAAAACAGCATCAATACTTTTACATACTATAGACCGCGAGTACGATCAGGTACCAGGTGAATTTTGTCTTTCAAGTACAGCCTTCCCAGGATTAAGACAAACCATTCTGGGTACCATTTTAACTATCGAAGTCCTAGCTCTTTTGACACACCTTACTGTAGCTCCAAATAATTTTCAGTGAAGACCAAAACTTTCTCGATGCACTCTATATTTTAAATACTGATTTAAAGGAGTCAGTGATACAGATCACCTATCCCTGGCACCACCTTTTCTCGCTTCCTTCTATCAGAGCAGTGCTCTACCCACCTGAGACGCAGCCAGGTGAGGCGTAGTACCTCCGCCCGTCCTACCCAATAGGTAAGCAGACGGAAGGCTCCTGTATGGGCCTTATGTGTTCATTTACTGACACTTGTGGTATAAATAGCATATATACCTACCCTTGAATGTAATGTATACGTTACAGACACCAATGTTTGTTTGTTTCTTTTGCTTGTCTTTCTGTTTGTCTGACATGATTACTCTACTATCCTGGACATCATCTCGTACCCCGGACATTCAGAACCTGGGAGGATCAATATACACCCAAAACGTCCAGGTGACCTTATTGTAATATAAATTGTATTTGTAACTTACTTTTAGTAATGCAGTAGCGAAGTTCGGTCCTGATGAAAGCAGCGGACACCTAGCTGGGTCCACACACTGCAGAAACATGTTGATCTACATAATCTAAATAGTAGTTATTTGTTAAACCTGCTATGTTCCCGCACTGGTTTTAACTATTGGAAGTTCTATGAATTTTTGTCATGAGAAACGTTGATAATAGCAGCAAAATATTCATGAAGAAAAGAAGTGACAAAGTCGTTGCAGGTACAATTCCTCTCCGCCACCTTCTCTTGACGTGCAGTTGGTTCATAAATATAAGTATGTATAGTTGGCGCATGTCAAGTACAGTTAAAGACTCTCATCTGTCTTTCAAAACCATTGCCCAACTGACTTATTGGGAGGGGCTACTCTTTTGGTGTTGCAGACCCAATTGTCTGTTTGCTCCAGGTATTTTCAGCTTTTTCCATATTTGTTTACATCAGTGGTCTTCAAACTTTTTTATGCTGTCTCCCTGACACCCTTGTTATTAAAACAAAACAAAATACAAAGCGCCCCCAGAGTGAAATGTTCTCCCAATTATTATTTTTTTTACAGTAGTGCTATTAATCGACTTGTAGACACGTGGGAAGATGTTGAGCTATGCTTAGAATTAAATTAAAGATGTCTCCGTTTAGGCATTAATCCTTTACCAGATATATACATTATGTCACAGTACACGGTGCAGGGACAATGCAAGGAGAAATCACATTCAGCTAGTGGCAGGAAGGTGTGGTGGCGTCGGAATGGCTAGGTCAAAACATGATTGGCTGCAAAACACCAGTGGTGCATTGGCTGTGGGTCTCGTGAAGAGACATGTTTACTTTTTAGGTCAAAGCCTACCAGACAGCACAGCTGTCTGGCTTGTTGAAGACATATTGGTGACATCCAGAAATCTCCCTGGAAATGCGTTCCACCTGTTGCTTACCGTTTATGGTTTGTTACATGCTTTTGTTACAGCCATTTGTTGGCTTTCTGTTTGCTGGCTTTATTTAGTTTTTGCTGTCCAAGTTCAGTTTGTCCCTCCCATGAAGAAAGCCATTTCACACTACCTCTCCTTGTATTCTTCCACGAGTGCCCCTTTCTGTAAACAGGCCTGTAAATCTGTTTGTCACATTTTCTTGGCATTCCTAGACATAGGATAAATGTAAGGCTCTGTCTTCCAAAGGAACTTGGTTTTTACTTTTCTTTATCCAACTTCAAAGTGAGAGGATTCATGTGACAATCTTGCTGGATCATGGGGTTAAAGAAAAGGGTGTTTTTTTCTAGCACACAGCAACATTTAAGTGTCTTGCAAAAGTATTTTACAGTATATTTGAATTAGCAAAGCACAAACAATGCACATTTTTTGTTAATTCAGACATGTGTTGGAAACAAATACTTTAATATATGTTCAAAGCAAATCAATGCAATATAATGCCAATTCCACACCTTATCATTTGTAAGCTGTATGGTTTTATTAGTAAAACTGTATGTCTGTAATGGCAGTGTCCTACCACACCATGCATACTGCACTTAGCTCCACTGCACTCTACTCTGCACCACTCCACATTACACCATGCCTCTGCACTCGAGTGCACTCTGCACAACTCCACTCTACGCCACTTCACTCTGCACCACTCCACATTAACTATGCCCCTGCACTCTATTGCACTCTACACCACTCCACTCTACTCCTCTTCACTCTGCACCACTCCACATTAACCATGCCCCTGCACTCTATTGCACTCTACACCACTCCACTCTACTCCTCTTCACTCTGCACCACTCCACATTAACCATGCCACTGCACTCTATTGCACTCTACACCACTCCACTCTACTCCTCTTCACTCTGCACCACTCCACATTAACCATGCCACTGCACTCTATTGCACTCTACACCACTCCACTCTACTCCTCTTCACTCTGCACCGCTCCACATTAACCATGCCACTGCACTCTATTGCACTCTACACCACTCCACTCTACTCCTCTTCACTCTGCACCACTCCACATTAACCATGCCACTGCACTCTATTGCACTCTACACCACTCCACTCTACTCTTCTTCACTCTGCACCACTCCACATTATCCATGCCCCTGCACTCTATTGCACTCTACACCACTCCACTCTACTCCTCTTCACTCTGCACCACTCCACATTACACCATGCCATTGCACTCTATGGCACTCTACACCACTCCACTCTACTCCTCTTCACTCTGCACCGTTCCACATTAACCATGCCCCTGCACTCTATTGCACCCTACACCACTCCACTCTACTCCTCTTCACTCTGCACCACTCCACATTAACCATGCCACTGCACTCTATTGCACTCTACACCACTCCACTCTACTCCTCTTCACTCTGCACCACTCCACATTACACCATGCCATTGCACTCTAGTGCACTCTACACCACTCCACTCTACTCCTCTTCATTCTGCACCACTCCACCTTAACCATGCCACTGCACTCTATTGCACTCGACACCACTCCACTCTACTCCTCTTCACTCTGCACCACTCCACATTAACCATGCCCCTGCACTCTATTGCACTCTACACCACTCCACTCTACTCCTCTTCACTCTGCACCACTCCACATTAACCATGCCCCTGCACTCTATTGCACTCTACACCACTCTACTCCTCTTCACTCTGCACCACTCCACATTACACCATGCCATTGCACTCTAGTGCACTCTACACCACTCCACTCTACTCCTCTTCACTCTGCACCACTCCACATTAACCATGCCTCTGCACTCTATTGCACTCTACACCACTCCACTCTACTCCTCTTCAATCTGCACCACTCTACATTACACCATGCCATTGCACTCTAGAGCACTCTACACCACTCCACTCTACTCCTCTTCACTCTGCACCACTCCACATTAACCATGCCTCTGCACTTTATTGCACTCTACACCACTCCACTCTACTCCTCTTCACTCTGCACCACTCCACATTAACCATGCCACTGTACTCTATTGCACTCTACACCACTCCACTCTACTCCTCTTCACTCTGCACCACTCCACATTAACCATGCCACTGCACTCTATTGCACTCTACACCACTCCACTCTACTCCTCTTCACTCTGCACCACTCCACATTACACCATGCCATTGCACTCTAGTGCACTCTACACCACTCCACTCTACTCCTCTTCACTCTGCACCACTCCACATTAACCATGCCACTGCACTCTATTGCACTCAACACCACTCCACTCTACTCCTCTTCACTCTGCACCACTCCACATTAACCATGCCCCTGCACTCTATTGCACTCTACACCACTCCACTCTACTCCTCTTCACTCTGCACCACTCCACATTAACCATGCCACTGCACTCTATTGCACTCTACACCACTCCACTCTACTCCTCTTCACTCTGCACCACTCCACATTACACCATGCCACTGCACTCTATTGCACTCTACACCACTCCACTCTACTCCTCTTCACTCTGCACCACTCCACATGAACCATGCCCCTGCACTCTATTGCACTCTACACCACTCCACTCTACTCCTCTTCACTCTGCACCACTCCACATTACACCATGCCATTGCACTCTATTGCACTCGACACCACTCCACTCTACTCCTCTTCACTCTGCACCACTCCACATTACACCATGCCATTGCACTCTAGTGCACTCTACACCACTCCACTCTACTCCTCTTCACTCTGCACCACTCCACATTAACCATGTCACTGCACTCTATTGCACTCGACACCACTCCACTCTACTCCTCTTCACTCTGCACCACTCCACATTAACCATGCCTCTGCACTCTATTGCACTCTACACCACTCCACTCTACTCCTCTTCACTCTGCACCACTCTACTTATTGCCATTGCACTATCATCCTTCAGCCTAGGGTACTCCACTCTGCCCAGCTCCACTCTATGCCACTCTGCAGCAAAGTACTCTACGCCACTGCACTCCATTGCAAAACTCTATAACATATGCACTCTACTCTGTACCACTACACACTACGCCCCTGCATTCTAAAGCAGGTTCTCTGTACCCCACTCTACTCTGCACCACTGCACTGTATGCCTCTGCACTCTACTCAACCATATGCTTTACTCTGCGTCACTGTACTCTATCCTGCACCACTCCACTAAACGCCACTCCACTCTATTCTGAAAAAACCTACTCTACACCACTTCAGTCTAGGCCATTGCACTCTACCCCACTCTATACCACTGCACTCTGTTCCACTCCATGCCACTGCCCTCTAGCATGCCACTGCAATCTATGCCAATGTACTCTACCCCACTCTATACCACTGCACTCTGTTCCACTCCATGCCACTGCCCTCTGGCATGCCACTGCAATCTATGCCAATGTACTCTACCCCACTCTGTACCACTGCACTACATTCTATACTAATGTACTCTATGCCACTACACTCTTTTCTGCACCTTTCTGATCTACACCACTGCTCTCTACCCCAGTGCACTCTACACTACTGCACTACTGCTCTCTCAGCCACTGAGCTCTATGCCACTCTACTCTGCACTACTGAACTCTATGCCATCAATCACCATGCATTGATGCACTTTCACCCTGCGCTCACACACTTATCAATCTTCATTCATTCACCACTCACCCTGCACTAAGAGCACTCCCACCATTCTCCTGCACTCATACACTGCTCCCACACCTCTTAACTTAATATTAATACCATAGGCGAAACCTAATACCTTTACCAATGCTTGTTATATGTGAATAGAGCAATTGAATCAGCCACACACAAATATATGGTTATCAAAATTTTATGTTTTTTACTACTCTCCTTTAATTTGCTTTTCATATACTTTTCTTTCCTTTTTTCACTAATGATTTTGTATAAGTGGATGACACCATAGTCTGTTGATGCGTTAACAGGATCAATGGTCAGGATCACACTGTTCCTGGGATGGGAATTTCTACAGTTGAATTGGTTAGGCAGTCATGGGTATGGGTGTGGAAATAACAATGGGTACTAGTAAAAAGACACCTTTCAGGTCGACAATGTATACTTGTGATGTATCCATACACCAATTTTTCTATTCTTGATATTGTGCTATATTAAAAAATATATATTTATAAAGAACGGAAAATCATATGCAAGAGATTTTCACAGCGGGGAAGATCTACTCCAATGTGAACGGGTAATGATAAATACATTAAAGAAGAATCTATCCACCCGTGTAAAAATCATGTGCACATGTACTTAGAAAACATGTGCGGTGGCACACCCAAACTGAAATTTCATCAGGCTCATCAGGACTGTCAAATCTTTTATCCTTTAGCCTCATTGCCTGCAAGAATCAAATGCAGAAGCTGTAAGTCTGGTCTCAATTTCAGCAACATTATCACTTAAATTAATCGAGCGGGTCAACCATAATACATTACCTCCAACAGAGACAGTACACTGAATAATTAAGCCAACAGGCAGACAACAGCAGCCCCCACCTCATGCTGAGGATGCTGGAGAAGCTCTGCTATGTCCCCTGTAGCCTTCCCACCCACCCCAGACCCTCGACCATTTCCCTGGGCAGCCCCTACTCTCATGATCTTCTTGGCCTGACTGCACCAATCGAGGTGGATTGAAAATTCTTGACGTACAAGCTAGAAAAAGGTTTAATCTATCGCAGGACCCGAGGCACTGATTATGCTTCTTCAAAGCTTTCTAAAATCAATAGAAGCTAGATCAACAGTTGGTTTATGGTAATATGTCTTGAAAGTAGACTCTGAAGACAAGTCAGCTGCTTTCACGAGGTCTTCTAAGCAAGAGCGCCAAAAAAGACTTCAAAGCCTTAGCCTCTCGCACCCAATGGGTACTGAACTGTGTGGCATCTATACCTGCCTCTGTCAGAAACCATCTTACCCACCTAGCTAGAGTAGCAGCGGACACTGGTCTAAAAGGTTTCTGCAAAGCGATGAATAATTGCCAACTAGCATTCTGTCTTACCTCTCTCGATCATGCGTTGTAGTCCTTTAAACAGCATATTACACACAGTTTGTGAATATGAGTGAATGCCTGGCATCATACACATTGTGTACTAGTCTTGTTACATTTTGAAATGTTAAAAGAAACTCCAGCCAAATAAAACACTCTACCTGCTAAGTCGAGTACTCAAACACCTGAAATTCTTTTGCAAGGAATCCGACAGAGTAACATATTCGGTTTTTCGGACAACTTGCTTAAGAGCTAGAGCCCCATTATTATAATAATGTTCTACAAAACTGAGTATTGAGGTTTGGGAGGCACAGACAGTCTAATACCCCTCACCAGTTTACATAATAGAGGGTGTGAGGAAATTTGATGTATTATATGGTGTGATCATACAAGTTCACTATGTCATTTATTAGCCAACCCCTTTAGAACCAGTTGGTTTTGCATGCCAAACCCTCTAGCTCAACCCTGGATCGATGTTGATCCGCGCAGCTAAGATTACACAGAGGACAATTGCAAAGGGTTTAACAGAATCAAAACAATTAAGGAATTAATACACACTGGACAGTCAAGAAATCTGACATCAATTTATAAAATAGACTGTAGTTTTATGAATTTAGGCACTACAATGGCAAGTTCAAGAGATATAGATTTTACATGGTAGAGTAAATATTCATTTTCACTCAGTCATGAACAAGCTTTGGAAAAGTCAACAAATTTGACACATTGAAACTTTTTGAGCAAAAACCTTTGGCTAGTTGTATAGTGGTCAGTTAGAGTTGCTTTGGGCGAATAACTACAACATGGAACCAGCCAGGAGGATCCGTTAGGGCCCCATAAACAGCAGGTGAAGCGTCTTCAGTCAGTTCCAGGTACTTTTATCCTTTGCTTTAGGTTCCTATGAAAGTGGTCCTGATGCAGGGGATGAAGGATGCCGAAGATGCTCAATGAAGCTGTGGATGTGACGCGGTTGATGGGTCTTCTTGCAATGGATTCTTATAGAGTGGTCCTGATGCAAGGGATTCAGGATGCCGAAGATGCTCAACGAAGCTGTGGATGTGATGTGGTCATCAGGGTCTTCCTGCAGCCACTCCTTGGTTCATGGAAGGGGTGAGGTGGTCCTAGCCCTGGGGTCAACGTTCCTTAAAGTTCTCTCGGTCTTGGCAGAAGTCCAGTGGCCACTGCAGTACCAGTTGCGCGGTTTCACAGTCAGTCAGATTCTTCCATTGGCAATAACTTGTCTTGTAGGCAACAAGCTGCACTTTGGGACTTTCCTGGGCCCAGAGGAGTCGGTGCAGCTTTGAACATTGGGTTCTTTCAGGTCTCTGGTGCTGCATGGCGGCGGTTGGAAGATTCTGGGCAACAAACTTGCCCCAGCAGGGTGCCTAAGCTGTTGTGAACCTGTGCTGTGTACAGGAGGTCAACCTGCTGACCTTTGGAGTTTCTTGCCAGGCTGGGCTCTGGAGATAACTCTTCCATGAAGAGGACACAGCAGCCACTGTGCCTTCTCCTTTGCTAGGCCCCAGTTTCAGCAGGTGCAGTCCATACTTGTGTAGCCCCACTTTGCTTGTTCCACAGTGCAGCAGTATAGTCCATCTTTGGTCCATCTTTCTGTCTAGTCGAAATCCGAGTTCTGGGTGTGGCATAACCAACAGTCCTTCATGAAATTGCCACTCTACAGCTCCTTCCTGCTCCAATGTAGTGTTCCCTTCACCACCCCTTCTAAGGACCCAGGAATCCCCGCCCATCAGACCCATATGCAGCCTCCTTCCCCCTCACCACAAGACCCACATGCATGCAGTCTCCATTGTCCACCACAAGACCAACATGCAAGCCACCTCCCTGTCCCCCATGAGACATGCATGCAGCAGCCTTCCTTTCCCCCATCAGACCCGTGTGCAAGCAATCTCATTGTCCCCATGAGACCTGCATGCAAGCAGGCTCAATGTCCCCATCAGACCTAAATGGATACGGTCTTCCTGTCCCCATCAGACCTGCATGGAGGCAGCCTCCCTGTCCCCATCAGACCTGCATGGAGGCAGCCTCCCTGTCCCCATCAGACCTGCATGGATGCAGCCTCTCTGTCCAATCAGGTCTGCGTGGATGCGGCCTCCCTGTCCCCTCAGACCTGCGTGGATGCAGACTCCCTGTCCCCTCGGACCTGCGTGGATGCAGCCTCCCTGTCCCATCGGACCTGCATGCAACCTCCCTGTCCCCATCAGACCTGCATGGATGCAGCCTCCCTGTCCCATCGGAACTGCATGGATGCAGCCTCCCTGTCCCATCGGAACTGCATGGATGCAGCCTCCCTGTCCCATCGGACCTGCATGGATGCAGCCTCCCTGTCCCATCGGACCTGCATGGATGCAGCCTCCCTGTCCCATCGGACCTGCATGCAGCCTCCCTGTCGGATCAGACCTGCATGGACGCAGCCTCCCTGTCGGATCAGACCTGCATGGACGCAGCCTCCCTGTCGGATCAGACCTGCATGGACGCAGCCTCCCTGTCGGATCAGACCTGCATGGACGCAGCCTCCCTGTCGGATCAGACCTGCATGGACGCAGCCTCCCTATCCCATCAGACCTGCATGGATGCAGCCTCCCTGTCCCATCAGACCTGCATGGATGCAGCCTCCCTGTCCCATCAGCCCTGCATGGACGCAGCCTCCCTGTCCCATCAGACCTGCATGGGTGCAGCCTCCCTGTCCCATCAGACCTGCATGGGTGCAGCCTCCCTGTCCCATCAGACCTGCATGGGTGCAGCCTCCCTGTCCCATCAGACCTGCATGGGTGCAGCCTCCCTGTCCCATCAGACCTGCATGGGTGCAGCCTCCCTGTCCCATCAGACCTGCATGGGTGCAGCCTCCCTGTCCCATCAGACCTGCATGGGTGCAGCCTCCCTGTCCCATCAGACCTGCATGGGTGCAGCCTCCCTGTCCCATCGGACCTGCATGGGTGCAGCCTCCTTGTCCCATCAGACCCGCATGGGTGCAGCCTCCCTGTCCCATCAGACCTGCATGGGTGCAGCCTCCCTGTCCCATCAGACCTGCATGGGTGCAGCCTCCCTGTCCCATCAGACCTGCATGGGTGCAGCCTCCCTGTCCCACTCCCTCAGCACCTTGGTTCAACAAATCCCTCTATGAAGAAAGGAAGCAGCTAAGATTCCTGGAGAAATAATGGAGGCAAGTGCCCTCCACCGATAATTTGGCCACGCTTCGTTCAGCAAGATCCAAGTACCACAAGCACATCTTCCTTGGGAAGGCATCGCACTTCAAAACCCTTCTTGACTCAGCCAAAATAGACCCAAAAAATTATTCGATCTCATCAAGAATCCTAGCTGCTCTCCCCCAACCTCCAAGCTGGAGGATTCTTTAAAGAAAGCAGCGGATTTCGCTATATTCTTCGATGAAAAAGTGAAATCACTGGTGGATCAGGTCGCCCATCATACCCCTCCAGAGGAGTGCAAATCCTCAGCCATTTGGCAGAACTTTGACTCCATATCTGAAGATGCCCTTCTCAAGTGCATCCTCGAAACAAAGCCCTCCAACCATTCTCTGGAACCCATCCCCAGTGCCATTGTGTTGGACTTGGCCCTCTCTGCAGGGTCATCCCTGAACTTTTTGCCTTCCTCCAACATTCTCTCTGACCTGTTTTTGTTGGTTTAATGACTCTGGGCACTTTACCACTGCTGACCAGTGCTAAAGTGCATATGCTCTCCCAACTGAAAAGTGTATATGTAATTGACTTCCATGATTGACTTATTTGGTTTACTTTCAGTCCCCAGTAAAGTGCACCAAGAGTGCCAGGGTTTGTAAATCCAAATGCTGCTGGTGGGCCTGCAGCACTGGTTGTGTCACCCACAGAAGCGGCCTAGAAAAATGTGTTTAAGGTCTGCCATTCCAAGACCTGCGTGCAGTCTGGTACTGCCATGCTAACTGCGCAAGTACACCTGCTTGCCAGTCCCTAAACCTTCCCTTAACTTCATATTAGTCACCCCTATGGTAGGCCCAATGGCAAGGTGCTTTGTAAGCATAAGGTAGGACAAGCCCTGAAGTGTGTGGCATGTCCTAATAGTGAATTACTGCCATTTTCGTTTTTCACTATTGTAAGGCTACCTACTCTCCATAGGCCAGAATGGGCTGCTGGAATTATTACACTCTATAATCCCAACAGACTCAGAGAGCATGGTAGAAAGTCAAGCTTAGTATGCCTGAACTCAGAATAATAAAATACTTATTTTAGTAACATTAATTTTAATATCCTGTGTTTGCAAATACTACTTTTAGAAAGTTAGTATTTGCTTGCCTAACCATTTCAGCCCGCCTCTGCTCTGATGTGTATCTGCTGTCTGGTTTCTGTGTGTGACAGGGCTTGGGAATTCCAGGGGACAGGCTGGGATTGACAGGTGGTGAATAGAGAGATTACACCAGGATGGGTGGGGGAGTGCCCCTTGACTATGAATAGGACTGTGCTCTGCCACCACAATGCTGGCTCCGCCCCTTGGGGAGCGACTGATGACTCTGCCCTGCACCTGGTCCAGGAAGAGGGAAGACTGTCAACAGAGTGCTCCTGGCTGTACTTTTCGTCACAATGCTGGCTCCACCTCCTGCGGAGCGTCTGATGTCCCTGCCCTGCACACTGAAAGGGAAGCCAGAGACTGAAAAACAAAGTGCTCAGAGAGTGACTGGATTAGGCAAAGGAACCCCTGGCCTGCGAGAACAAAAGAAATGTCCTATAAAAGTAGGAACCCTGCTCCTAAGAAATCAGATCCTGTTTACGCCAAGGAGAAACTCTGCCTGAAGAGAAGGACCTGGGAAAGCTGCATGGAGGACTATTGTCTCTAATCCTGAGAGACTGGCCTGTGGTGGGTGCCTTGCTGCAAGAAGGAGAGAAGACCGAGAAAGACTTTTTATTTCAACGTGTGCCTCTGCTGTGAACAATCTCCAAGGGCTTGCGAGTGAGCCTGCCCCCTGAACTGCGCCCCAGGATCATTGGGCGCTACCCCCTCCCTGAAGGAGGAACTGCTGATGCTGTTGCCTGTCCTGCAGTGCCCACAAAGAGAAGCTGAGTGCGCTGTGCAAGCGCGCACCCTGAAGAATCTGTGCACCCCTGGTCCTGCCGAGCAAAGTGACCTGTGACCTGGCCAAGAGCTGCAGCCGCAAAGTAAAGACCAGCCCTGCCTGGTCCGAGCACCGTATCTGCCGCCCAAAGCCGAGCCGTAGCCCACGCAGCAAGAAAGGACCTGTCCGGTCCAAGCACAGCAACCCTGTGGCCCCCGAGCTGGAGAGCGCACCGTAAGGAAAGACGTCTGCCTGGTTTGCTTCCCCGCCGTGAGCCTGCTGAAGTGCGCCCCACCGCACTGAGAATCACCATCCAACGCGACCCTCCTTCAGGACCCCAGGACTCTGCACTAGTGAGCCTGTGTCCCGCGAAGCACCGCCAACCAACAGAGAAGGGACCCCGTGGCCTCCGTGCCACCCCGCCCTCCAGGACGGCATCGCAACGTCGGACCTCAGCAGACAGCCGTCCGCCCCGATCTACAAAACAAGGTACTGTGCCCAGAGCGCCCGAACTGTGCGAGTCGCACTTGCAGCCCACGACTCTTCCACCTGTGAGGACCAACGCACCCTGGTACGCCCCGTACGTTTCACCGCGCCCCGGACTGAAGTGTCCACGAGGCGCGTGCAATTTCTTTAGGGAAGGGGTTTTTAGAAGTACTCAACCCTTCCAAGAGACTGAACATTAGGATACTAAGAACTGTGGCATATTATGAGTAACTGGAATATTTTGAAAGCGGTTAGACTGTATTTACAAGCCTGCAGTACTGGGAAGCCATTCTTAGGAGCATTTCACCCCTTCCAAGTACTGAATATCCCAAATACGAACTTTGGCATCATTCTAAGGAGTAACTGGAACATTTAAAGTCTGTATGTACAAGCCTGCTTAAGAGTTATATATAAAGCCTATATTTTTACTAAACCTACAGTCTGGTGTCCCTGTGTGGTGGGTTGATGGTCATTGTGGGGGATGCTTCAAATGCTTAACCATATTTGCTCCAGAGATTAGCCTTGACTGCTTGCGCCACACTACCTAGAGGGTGAGCAGGGGTTATTTCCTGAGAGTAATCCTTTGCCCTGACTTAGAGGAGAGGGTCCCTGCTTGTCGCAAGTACCTACCTGCGACAACCAGAGACCCCCAATTCTAACACATTGCCATTGACTTCTATACCCATTCCCTTTCCTATTGGACCACTTAGGTCAACCTCTCCCTCTGTCACGGGTACCCTTCCTGCCTCCTTCAAAACTGGGCAGGTCACCCCGCTGCTTAAAAAACCCACTGCTGATGCGAATGACCTCAACAACTTCCGCCCCACCACTAACCTACCCTTTCTTGCGAAGATCACAGAAAGATGTGTAGCGAAATAACTCTCTCGTCATATCAAGGACAATGATCTTCTTGACAATTGTCAGTCCGGCTTCATCCAAAACTGCAGCACTGAAACAGCCCTACTGCAAATGGTTGATGACGCGCTGAGGATACTCGATTCGGGGGGGTCCTGTCTTCTAATTCTCCTAGACCCTTCTGCAGCCTTCGACAATGTCAATCACAACACCCTCCTCAACACTCTTCAACAGAGAATGGGTATGGAGGGCACTGTGCTTAAATGGTTTGCCTCCTTCCTCTCAGATAGATCCCAAATGATCAAAATAGCGAACAGTATTTCATCTCCTGTGGCGGTAGGTCAAGGTGTTCCTCAAGGCTCTATACTTGCACCCACATTGTTCAATCTCTATTTAGAACCACTGGGAAATCTAAGTAAATCCGGGATCCACTATCATCTCTATGCAGACGACACTCAAATCTACCTCCAAGTTGCCTCCACTCACGATCACTCCATCCTAAGCTCTACTCTCGACTCCATTCAAAACTGGATGTCAACTCATCAACTGATTCTGAATCCCTCCAAAACTGAATTCCTCCTCCTCTCCTCCTCACTCTCTCCTCCCCCGTTTCAATAATGGATGGATCAGATGAATCTACTTAACAATAAACCTATCATTGTCGACAGCTCAAAATCCCTTGGTGTCATACTCGACAAAAAGCTCAATCTAATCTCCCACATCAATTCCATTGGAAAGTCTGCTCGATACCAACTGCGCCTTCGTTGGGAAATTTGTCGCTTTTTCCCGGAGCAGGACCTTACAACCCTGGTGCAATCGCTGGTCCTCTCCAGACTGGACTACTGCAATTCTCTTCTTACTGGCCTCCCCAAATCCCACTTGTCCCCCCCCTTAGATCTGTTCTCCATTCAGCAGCTCGTTTCATTTATGGGGCCAAAAGAAGCGACCACATCACACCAATGTTATCCACCCTCCGTTGGCTTCCCATCGAGGCTAGAGCTATCTACAAGACTGCCAGTATCACCCACAAAGCCTTGCACTCCTCCTCTCCTCGCTACCTGGCGAATAAACTGAAACTCTCTGGAGGCTCTAGACGATCTCGTAATGCGGAAAATCTACTGCCTGAATCTCCCACTTTCAAGAAGGAAAGATCGATGGCCCAATCCTTTTCAGGCAACGCGGTGAGAATCTGGAACTCACTTCCACCTCAGATCCGGCCCACCACCTCCTCCCAGGTCTTCAAAATGGACCTCAAAGTTCTCCTCTTCCAAAGACACCTCCAAAAGTAAATCACGCCCGCTCTAGTATCTGAAGGAAGATCCCATTACTGAAAACTCTATTCTCCGTGACTATGGAAATGCCTTCCCAGTGTGTTTGTCTGGTTGGGAGTGTATGCCATTTATTGCAGTATGATCCTTGTACCTGTGTTTGGTACTCTTTTGTAACATGCACACGCCACTTTTCTCTTGTAACACACTGTTTGATACCTCTCACATTTTGTTTGCTTTGGATACTTGCACAAGTGCCACCATTGCCTACGTAACGTTTGTTCTTGTGCCTCAGTGTCTAGCATATATTGCAGTATACTACCTCTAATTGTTCTTTGTTTTCTCTTGTAACCTGCATACTTGTCACTCTTTCCTCCTGTAATGCACTGTTTGCTACCTCATGTATTTTGTTTGCTCACAATTGTCACTTTTACCTCATGTAACTTATCGTCTGCTTTTGTAATTTGTTCACTTGTAATTTTCTGTTCCTATTGTGAAGCGCTCTGACGCCTTCGGGTAAAGTCTGCGCTATATAAAAACGCATAAATAAATTTTAAAAAAAATAATCAGACCTTCATGGATGCAGCCTCCCTGTCCCCTCAGACCTGCATACAGTCCCCCCACCCCCATGAGACCCATGTGCTCCCCCATGAGACCCCTGTGCCCCCCTCCATGAGACCCATGTGCCCCCTCTCCATGAGACCCCTGTGCCCCGCTCCCCCCCTCCATGAGACCCCTGTGCCCCCGTTCGCCCCCTCAATGAGACCCCTGTGCCCCACTCCATGAGACCCATGTGCCCCCTCCATGAGACCCCTGTGCCCCCGTCCCCTCTCCATGAGACCCCTGTGCCCCCGCTCCATGAGACCCATGTGCCCCCTCCATGAGACCCCTGTGCCCCCGCTCCACCCCTCCATGAGACCCCTGTGCCCCCCGCTCCACCACTCCATGAGACGCCTGTGCCCCCTGCTCCCCCCTCCATGAGACTCTGTGCTCCCCCCTCCAATAGACCCCTGTCCCCCCTCCATGAGACCCCTGTGCCCCCTCCATGAGACCCTGGTGCCCACCCCTCCATGAGACCCCTGTGCCCCCTGTTCCCCCCCTCCATGAGACCCATGTGCCCCGCCCCCCTCAATGAGACCCCATGTGCCTCCTCCATGAGACCCCTGTGCCCCCCCTCCATGAGACCCCTGTGCCCCCCCTCCATGAGACCCCTGTGCCCCCCCCTCCATGAGACCCTTGTGCCCCCTGCTCCCCCCCCTCCATGAAACCCTTGTGCCCCCTGCTCCCCCCTCCACGAGACCCCTGTGCCCCCCCTCGATGAGACCCTTGGGGAGACCTGAGCACAATCGCCGCCACCGCCGAGAGTCAGCAACACTTACCAGAACCTGAGAGAGTGTCAGAGGACGCTGCCCACATCGCCGCCACCGCCGCCAAGAGTCAGAAAACACCAGACTCCGCGCCGCCGCTCCGGGAGACTGCAAATCCCGGCAGGCACCGCGGCGGCGCGTCGGAGTGACGCGGCAGTGCCCTGAGAGCGCCAACGACCACAGCATAAAGGCGGAGCACCCCGGCAGAGCGGGGGAGACCTGAGCACAATCGCCGCCACCGCCGAGAGTCAGCAACACTTACCAGAACCTGAGAGAGTGTCAGAGGACGCTGCCCACATCGCCGCCACCGCCGCCAAGAGTCAGAAAACACCAGACTCCGCGCCGCCGCTCTGGGAGACTGCAAATCCCGGCAGGCACCGCGGCGGCGCGTCGGAGTGACGCGGCAGCGCCCTGAGAGCGCCAACGACCACAGCATAAAGGCGGAGCACCCCCGCGTCGCGGGACGCGAGCGGGACGCCCGGGGCGAAGCCCGGGCAAAGGGCGGGCCCTCTACGGCCCTCATCGGCACGAGGAGGCAGGGGCAGGGCCAGAAACCCTGTCAGAAGCAGAAGAGGCAATCTACGGACCAAGTAAGACTGATTTGTTTTTAACAGCCCCTCGTTTACCCTCAGCTGCTTAGGCTTTGCGCTATACTAGCTATAATGTCGAAAAAGAACCAAGTACCACAAGCTAATAACATGAAGAACTATCTGGTACAGACTGTGGAAAAAATCAACTCACAAAGGAGAGAATCATTGGGTCTTAGTCAGTCACCTGACCTACGTTGCTTATCCCCCTCCTTAACCCCATCACCTGAGGATATAGTCTCTTTACAGACTTTCCCTGATGCTAGCTTCATGTGTCCCACAACACTGGAATCCGGCCCTGTGACCAGTAATGTACCATCCGGATCTGGCCCCGAGGTTCTCTTAGTGGACCTCGGGAATCAAGCGGACAGTGATGTGGACCAGGAAATTCTTGCATCTCCCACTGATGATGACACCTCAATCACTGAACTTCCTTCCCGTTCGGATTCCGGGAAAAAGAAAAACCCGCCTAGGCGGGGTGGACTAAGATCTGGGACTAGGAGGAAGAGGGTAAATACCCCAAAAGCTCTTCCTAAGGAGACTCGAGGGGGGCGGGCAAAGCCTACTAATAGTTTTGACGAGGACTTATTTGATAGACTCACTGAGTTAATCGATTCGAAAATTAAAACCATTGTCAAGCCTCTGCTCTCTAAAATTGATAAACTTCAATCCGAGATTAAAAAGTTGGGAGGGCAGATGAACAAACTAACTGAGGGAGTTGACTGTGTTATGGCAGCTGTGGCAAATATGGGTAATAGCAGAAGGCAGGATGACGACCAAGAGAGGGTGAACCCAGCGGTAGCACCAAGTAATCCACCACCCCAGCTTCTTGACCAACCCATTAGCGGTTCTGGTACTAGCAGAGGGGAGGGCTCTTTAACGGTTGAGATACCCCCTGCTCAAGATCAACCAACTGACCCACTTCAATTTATAGTTGAAGCCTCCCCTGTCGTTCTAGTTCTGGCTAACGTTCCACCATTAGAAGCTGGCATTGAGGAATCCTCATCCTCCCTGTCTAATAAAGCCCTACAGTGGCTTACAACAAATATGAGATTAGCTCCAGGGGGTGGGCGGCAGCTGGCCCAGGAAATTAAAACAGCCAAAAGGGTCTCATGGCTGGGCAATCGCCCTAAAAAATTCAAGGGGGACTGTGTAGCAGTAAGTTTTACTCACACAGGGGTGTTACCCAACATCCTAACCAACTTACTCCCACCACAACGCAGGCAGGGCTCTGTTGTACCATTGACACTTAAATTCTTTTACGGTGAACAACAGAATGTTACATACCCTAAAACACCAGCCTTTGCTTGGGATTCTAACCCTGATACACACCATAGATGGGGTTTTGAACACACTCGCAACACTGTGAATCATTCAGTACCCCAAGGGTTTCAGAATCCTTTTTGCACAACCCCTCTTACTGTCCAACCGTTTTGCACCCCTTTCATTTTTAGACCATAATGATTGACTGCAGCCAGAACACCTTGTAAAGTCTAGGACCAATGTGCCTGTTTTTAGTATTCTTACCTGGAATATTGCCGGCATTAAGTCAAAGGCAGATAATGCAACCTGGTTAAACTTTATATCTAAGTATGACATTATCGCCTTTCAGGAAACTTGGGACACTAACAACACCTTTTCTCTTGACGGCTTTAGCTACTTTAGTATTCCTGCCGTGGCTAGCTCAGCAGGAAGGGCTAAGGGGGGCCTGATTAGCCTGTTTAAACTTGATATCAAGGGCTGCCTCAAGTTACTAGTCTCAGGGTCTGAACATTGCCTTATTGTTGAACTGTCTCGTGCTGAGTCTCCTAATATTTTGTTTATTAATTTTTATAACTCCAATGCTGCCGATTGCACGTCATATAGTCTCGGTAGATTGGATGATTTCCTGTCAGTCTATAGTGAGGATGTTAATGTATTCGAAATCATCTTTTTAGGGGATTTTAACATACATCCTTGTTTACTATCATGTGTTTGTGATGACGTAGACTCCCCCCCGAACAGTGCAATGGTTCATCTGGCGCACAATAAGCAGGGGGATTGTCTAGAAAGTTTTCTTGCTAGATGGAACCTATATGAATCTAGCTGTGGGGAGGGGGAGGTTAGGGCCCCTACTTTTAAGGGCTCAGACAATGGCTCTATCATCGATTACATTTTTATCTCTGCATGTTTTTTATCTAATGTTTTTATGTACAGAACTGTGATATCTGCTTTTAGTGACCACAACCCAGTTTCTCTCGACCTAGGAGAGTGTGAATTATTAGGACGCATCCATGGTTTAACTTTTATGGATGGACCACTTAAAGTTAATGACCAAAGACGCAGGCTTAAATGGGATAGTATAACCCCAGAACCTTTTATTCAGGAAGTTTTGTTAGAGGCTGAGGAAGAGGTTGGGGTTTGCCTATCGAATGATGCAAATGATCGGGATGTCATTCTCGCATTTACTAACATATGCTGTAAGATAAACGGTAGGCTCTCTGTGATCAGCAAGACCAAGACAAAACCTCTTAAAAGATGGTTTGATCACAGTTGTTCCCTAGCACATTCTGTGCTGCTTAATGCTCTTAAATCCGACCCAAAGGATCGCGACCTTATTAGGACTAGCAGGGCCTTATACAAAAAAGCCATTGCAGCCAGAAAGAAAGAGCTTAAAGACGAAGCTTGGGCGCAACTTACAGACCCAGCCATAATAAAAAATAGTGGGGAGTTCTGGAGAATTGTTAATCAACCCCTTCTTACAGGCGAGGATAACTCCCCCCTGGAAACAAATATCCCAGATCAGGACTGGATCCAACACTTTAGAGACATATACTCAGGCCAGTCCTTAGCCGAGAATAGTGCTTATGAAGAGTCTACTACTATATTGGGTAACCACTTGCACTTTGAAGTTGAGGAAATTTTAGTTGCCATTAATCGCACTTTGACAAAAAAGGCACCGGGACCGGATGGTGTTCCGGCTGATGCCTTTAAATGCTTCCCCAACTTCTGGTCAAGACTGCTTTGCAGGGTTTTTAACGCCTTAAATCGTGATAATATTCCTGAGTCTTGGAAAACCTCAACTATTATCCCGGTTTTTAAAAAAGGCAATAGGCAGGACCCTGCATGCTATAGGCCCATTTCATTGATAGACTCCTCAGTCAAGATTCTAGGGAGAGTCCTATTAGCAAAACTGAATGAATGGGCCACTGAGAATAACATCTTGAGCAACGTGCAATACGGGTTTAGACCCAAGAGAAGCACCCTGGACCAGTGCCTCAATCTTCACCTATTGATTGAAAAATACACCAGAGCCAAGGATGGGTCCATGTACCTAGGGTTCATGGACCTCTCCTCCGCATTCGATATGGTCAATAGATCCAAGCTCTGGGGTAAACTGGTCGAGATGGGTCTGGACAGACCTATAGTCAACTTACTGTCCGACCTCCATTCTGGCCTGTCTGCTAAAGTTAGAGTCTCCACTGATGGAAGATGTACTGAAGTGTTTGCTTCTGAAAGGGGAGTCCGTCAGGGATGCATCTTGGCACCTTTACTGTTCACGTTGTATGTGAATGCCTTAGAGCCCGCCCTAAGTGGGGTTACAAGCGACATTCCACGTGCAGGGGAACAGGGTATACCAGTTCTCCTGTACGCGGATGACGCGGTGCTACTGGCTCGAACAGGAGTGGGGCTACAACGACTGTTGGATGCTTTCGAATCCTTCATGGGTTCTTTAGACCTGAAAATTAATGCAAAAAAATCCCAGGTCATGCTTATGGGTCGGGCCTCAAGGAAATCCCTCCACAAAACTTTTTTCTGTGGAAAGGAAAAACTTGTTCGGGTTACTTCTTTCCCCTACCTGGGGATCACCTTCGATGAGAAAGGTAGCTGGGGCCCTCATGTAAAAAGTAGAGTAGCTTCACTGGCCAGAACTTCCGCTGCCCTTCATGGCTTTTCAAAAAGACTGGGGGGCAGGCCTTTTGAAGCTATTAGCAAAATATACAAAGCTAAATGTATCTCTGTAGCTTCATACGGGAGCTCCCTTTGGGGGTATAAAAGAGTTGATCCCATTCAGACCGCGGAAAACAGATTCTTTAGATCAGTTTTGGGCGTCCCGCAGTCAACCCCATCTTATACTGTCCACCAGGAGTTAGGAGAAGGCTTCATTAGCGATTTGGTTAGAATAGCCCCATTAATCGCATGGCTCAAGTTGTGGCTCAATCCTGAAATTCCCCTTAACCATTCCATAATAAGGTACTGTCTGACCCTAGACAATGCACACAGGATTGGATGGTTAAAGTACATCAAGGACAGTTTTTGTAGGTTGGGGAGGCCTGAATTATACACAGCCACTGACTCCATAACATCCAATGACGTTGTCCTCACTAAGGCTGCTATGAAGGAGCTTCTTTCCTTGGAGAGGGAGGAAGTCGAGCTAAAGAAACCCTGTGTTAGGGCCAGCCTCCTGCTGGCTATACCTAGTGGTCCTGACAACTATCTCAATGTGGTGACTAATCCTTATCATAGGTTCATTTTAACCCGTTTTAGACTTAACTTGATTCATTTTAACTTGGGTTTTTATTCCGAGTGGAGTACCCCTGAAAAGGCCCCGCCCTGTCCTTGTGATCTTTTTTCAGAACAGAGCACAATGCACTTTATAATGTTCTGCAGCTATTATAATGATGCCAGGAGGTTGTTTCTCGTTCCTATACTTAAGGAAGCGGGATTTATTCTGGTCCGACCTGCTCTTATTCACCTACAAATGTTGCAAACCCCCAGGATCATGTTTTTTGTGGCGAATTTCCTGGTAAGAGCAATAAGAAGCAGGAATACCAGACTTAAGAGTGCAGACTCGCTTATTAATTAGTCTGGTTGTTGGCAACCTCAGGTTAACGAATATTAGATCACAGTGTGTCAGGGCTTGTAGTTACCTCAGTAGAATATTCATGCGGGGATCATCCCTTGGAACATTGCACTTTATTATGCACTTTAGTATTAATGCACTTTAGTACTATGTAACCACAAAGTTTTAATGATTTGTAATATGGTACATTGATTTTTATCTGAAATGTTCTTTTTAAATGTTTTAACTGTTTTTAACTGTTTTTATTCATGCTATTTGTTGTCTGTGTTTTTATGCCATTGTCTTTGTATGATATTAAGTTATCGCAATAAAGAACTTTGACTGACTGAGACCCTTGTGCCCCCCTGATCCCCCCTCCATGAGACCCCTGTGCCCCTGCCCCTTCTCCATGAGACTCCCTGTGCCCACCCCTCCATGAGACCCCTGTGCCCCCTGCTCCCCCCTCCATGAGACCCCTGTGCCCCCCCTCCATGAGACCCCTGTGCCCCCTGCTCCCCCCCTCCATGAGACCCCTGTGCCCCCCCCTCAATGGGACCCTTGTGCCCCCCTGCTCCCCCCCTCCATGAGACCCCTGTGCCTCCTCCATGAGACCCCTGTGCCCCCGCCCCATCTCCATGAGATCCCCTGTGCCCACCCCTCCATGAGACCCCTGTGCCCACCCCTCCATGAGACCCCTGCTCCCCCCTCCATGAGACCCCTGTGCCCCCGCCCCCCTCCATGAGACCCCTGTGCCCCCCCTCCATGAGACCCCTGTGCCCCCCCCTCCATGAGACCCTTGTGCCCCCTGCTCCCCCCCTCCATGAAACCCTTGTGCCCCCTGCTCCCCCCTCCACGAGACCCCTGTGCCCCCCCTCGATGAGACCCTTGTGCCCCCCTGCTCCCCCCTCCATGAGACCCCTGTGCCCCCGCCCCTTCTCCATGAGACTCCCTGTGCCCACCCCTCCATGAGACCCCTGTGCCCCCTGCTCCCCCCCTCCATGAGACCCCTGTGCCCCCCTCCATGAGACCCCTGTGCCCGCTGCTCCCCCCCTCCATGAGACCCCTGTGCCCCCCCTCAATGGGACCCTTGTGCCCCCCTGCTCCCCCCCTC